>NC_041383.1:702599240-702610518 GCF_002162155.2 Triticum dicoccoides
TGACTTTTTCGCTAAGTGAATGTGATCGGACCCTTCTCCCTCTATGCTAAACTCAACCCAGTCTATTCACAAATTCTTCATGTGCGCTCTGATTTGAAACTCGTTCAAAATCTTCACTGTGTCCTTGACAACTGAAGAAATTGCGAATGATAAAATTAGAACTTATCTTATCTAAATTTTCGGCTTTGCCGCTCAAACCGTTCCCCTTCTCACGACAAATACTTATCTATTCACCCACTATCCTACACGATCGCCACCTCACAGTACGTGGGTGACACATGACACGCGAATGAGAAGAGCCAGGGGCACGTTCATCCGAAATCCTCGGGCGCACAATTTTTCACTGCCGCTATAAATACCCCTGCCTCTTCCTCACTTCACTTTTACTCCGCTCAACCTCTATCCCGCTCGAGCTTCCCAAACCCTAGCGCCGCCGCTACTTCATCATCGCCGGTGAGGAAGAGCTTCACTGCCTCGACCTCGTACTCGCGCCGGTTGCGGATTTCTTCACTCCTCCGCCGCCGTAGTTGTCTTCCTCTGCCGAGTTAGGGCATGGAAGATCTGAATGGATGAACTTCACCTCAACACTTCTCAGTTCGTCGTGTTCTTCACTTCGGGTAATTAAAAGTTACTTTTATTACCCGCTTTGATTCATGTGTTTTCCTTAAAAATCTTCAAAGGTGTTTATTCTTCAAGTCTTCACACACTAAAACACCTCACATGTTATCTGTTCTTGATTCATTTCTCTAAGCAATGATTTTCTTCAAGATTCCTCAATTGTGTGGATTTTCAAATCTGTACAACTCCGGACCTGAGATAAAGAACGCTTAACGAAATTCTTCAAGACTCATCGGTCAAATTCCTCAAACCTTCTCTTTTTGAAAATCTTCTGAGAACGCATATGACCTCTCCAAATTCCTCGCAACTATACTCTGTTCATAGGTACAAATGTCCGCTGCTGAATCACTAGGTTCTCATCAACTTAACTCATTTGTAGCGTTCCTCGAAAAAAAGTTGCATACATCTTCAGAAACTTCAGTTGTTAATCCTCAGCTGAAGAAAATGGCTGACGGCAAGAAGCCACAAAAGGGAGGAAAAAGGCCTGAGGTCAACACAGTGTTTGAAATCCCTGAGGATATATATGTTGTATACTGCACTCCTGATGAGGCCAAGTTTGGCAAGGAGGACAAGAATCAGCGTAAAGTGCGCATATAGCGTATTGAGAGGAGATGGGCACGAGAATGGAGGGAGTACAGATATGTTACTCCCAAGTACATGAAGGAATTCGCGCTCAACCCTCCATGCTCAAGACCTCCATTGATACCCGGCCAACTGGCGGATCCCACCAGCCTCAAGCGTGGTGAGGACTATGCTGCTGAATGGGCTAGACGCCAGGCCAAACTAGCCAAACAAGCAAAAGAAGCAGTGAGGAAGTTTAATGAAGATTCTGCTGCTGCTGCTAACGCTGCTGAGGCCTCTGGTAGTAATCCCAAGAAGGCTATGCCAAAGAAGCCTGCTCACAAGTCTAGTGCTTCTCCTTCAATTCCCTCACGGCCAGCATCTTCAAAGCCCTCACAGCAAATTCCTCAGTCTGCTCCTCCTCCTCCAAAGTCCTCAGCTCCTCCGTCAAAGTCTTCGGCTGCTCCAACAAAATCTTCGGCACCTGTGCATCTTGCCACGTGCCAAAGGACTCAAGGCATCTCTATTGCCTCAGGAGCATCTGCTAGCTCCACTGCTGCACCAAGTTCCTCAGCCGGACCATCTCTGCTGAAGAAAAAGGCCACTGCTGGACGAGGCCTTCGCCCAAGTCCTCACAAGAAGCAGGTTGCCTTCCAAATCCCCTCTGATGAAGATGAGGCTGATGATGAAGAACTTGCTGAAATCATCAGGGATAGGCAAGCCAAGGCCGCTAGAGCCAAAGGCAGCAATGTGCCACTACTTCTGGATCCCAAGTTGATCCTTGACTTTATTGACCTATGGCACAAGGACCCCACTACACCTTTGCCGGAGATGAATCTCACTCCTGGTCAAAGTCATGTTCTGACTCACTTCATCGAGGAAGAGAAGTGGAAGTATCAAGAAGGAAGAAGGCTGAAGAAAGTGCAATACAAGAAACAGCGCTTCCTCAAGGACAATGTCCTCACTCTCACTCCAGAACAACTCATTGCCGTGCAAGCTGAGATCAAGAAATTGAGTGATGATTTTGATTGCTACCATGCTGATTAGAAGGGAGCAAAGGTTCGTTTCGTCAATCTGACAAAGACTTTCTCTTCAACTGCCGCTGCTCTGGTGCATGTTGAAATTCCTCAGGCTGAAGCATCTGCCCAGCCTACCGAAGAACATGCCAGCACCGCTGACGTCAGTCAGGCTGCTGAAGAAAATGAAAGTTCCAAGGCTGATGACTCCATTCCAGCCGCTGATGATATTGCCAGGGCATCCACTAGTGATGTGCCTGAAGAAAATGCACCTCCTGCACCTACACCAACTCCGATCCTTCCATATGCATCAGATGTGAAGAAGACAAAGGCTGCAGAACATGCAGCAATGAAAAAGAGGAAGGCAACAAGTTCTTCAAATTCTTCAGCCCCAAAGAAGATGAAGACTCTGATCAGTTCAATTGACAATCCAATTGATGTCGTTCCTGTCTCATCAATGCCATCAAAGTACCTTGTTCCTTTTGGTGAAGAATATGAGATTCCCGAGGAATCTGATGAAGAAACTCCATCTGCTGCTTCTACAGAGCAGTTGGACGAAGAAATTGAAGTGGATGTGATCCCTTCAACCCCAGTCATTTCCTGACCTATGCCTCAGTTCACTGCTGAAGAGGAAGGTGTGAAGAACTTGAAGATGAGGATGTGGAAATTGGGTGTACCACTCCTATGCTGAATGATGACTTTTGGGAAAGTCAGCACCCCAATTCTCCATTGTTCACTCCTCTCCAAGCTGTTCCTCAGTCTCCAACCGCTACAGAAGTACGAGTGGAATCTGATGAACCTCGTGCAACCCCATCCGTCAATGAGGAAATTCCATCCACTAGCGCTGATGAAAATCAAAATGAAGAAGAAATGGCTCAGGCTGCAACTGCAGAAGAAACTGAAATTCCTCAGCATGAGGAACCTGCGATTGCGATTCCTGAGGTGATACTGCAAATCACTGACACTCCTCAGCCCAAGCCAAAGAATCCCTTCTCCAAGAAGCCAAAATTCAAGGCTGATGATTTCTTCGGTGAGCACGTATTCTTCACTGCTTTCAACCCTTATGACAATGCTCATCTTAGAAGGAAGCGATTCTGGACTGCCAGCCAGGCAAACTTCTATTCCTCAGTTCTCTTTGACAAGGACAAAATATTCAATCATGAGCACATTCCTCATGTGGACATGGAATCTATGCCTTGCTTCACGCCGGTTCTCAGTATGCTTCACGATGCAGGCTTGCTGAATTTCCGCACTGACATCGTTGATTGGAATGAAGAGCTTATTCTTCAGTTCTACGCAACTTTGCACATCACAGGCAACGCTGCTGACGTCAACTCTTGGGTGTTGGACTGGATAAATGAAAACACTCACTACAAGGCACCTTCCTCTGAATTGCTTCGTGCCTTGCCAATCAGTCCTCCACCAGAAGGTGCATGCTGTCTGTATGATGAACCTGAACTTACAGATCACTATATGCAAGTGCTCATGAAGCCGCTGAAGCCTGGACAAGCTCAAAGGACCAAATTCCTCGTGAAGGATTTGCTATATGTGCCCAGAACCATTTACCGCATTCTGACGAAGACTATCAGCCCAATCAAAGGACATGATTCTTCAGATGAAGAAATTGTGGGGATGATGAACAATATGCTATTCAACATCATGCATGGTATTCCTATCAATTACCATGATTTCTTCATGAGGACTCTTGCGAATGTTGCACTTTCACCATTTGAGCTGAAGCCTTACGCACCATGGATCATGAGATTCCTCAGATCAAGGACTTCACTCAACTATAAGGCTGATACTCTTAACCATGGCAGCTACTTGCCCCCAATTTTAAGTCCTCAAGCGGACTATTTCCTCGTCTGATGAGAAGGGCAAGTCACCAGCTATGATCGATGAAGGCATTCGTCCATTGGATGGAAAGTTCCACAAAGCTGCATCCTATTCCACCAATGACGACTCTGCCACACATGACTCTGCTGCCAATGCTCCAAAGTCAAGTCCTCAAGCTACTGCTTCTCGTGTGATGACTGACCGTGAACTGCTTATAAGTCTTCACGAGAAGGTCGATCGGAATCACAAATGGGTTAAGCGTCAGTTTGGCTCTATTCTTCACAGCATGACCTCTACACATAATGCAGTGAAGAAAAACCACTACTACCTCCATGAAGTGTTTGATCGCACCTGGGCTATTCTGTCACATCTATATGGTGAAGAAGATCTAAAGCAATGGGCTTCAAGGAAGACTTTGACTGGTCGGCACCTCCTGAAGGAAATATGCCCTAGAGGCAATAATAAAGTTATTATTTATTTCCTCATATCATGATAAATGTTTATTATTCATGCTAGAATTGTATTAACCGAAAACATGATACATGTGTGAATACATAGACAAACATATAGTCACTAGTATGCCTCTACTTAACTAGCTCATTAATCAAAGATGGTTATGTTTCCTAACCATAGACATGTGTTGTCATTTGATTAATGGGATCACATCATTAGAAGAATGATGTGATTGACATGACCCATTCCGTTAGCCTAGCACTTGATCGTTTAGTATGTTGCTATTGCTTTCTTCATGACTTATACAAAGTTCCTGCAACTATGAGATTGTGCAACTCACGTTTACCGGAAGAACACTTTGTGTGCTACCAAACATCACAACATAACTGGGTGATTATAAAGGTGCTCTACAGGTGTTTCCGAAGGTACATGTTGGGTTGACATAATTCGAGATTAGATTTTGTCACTCCGATTGTCGGAGAGGTATCTCTGGGCCCTCTCGGTAATACTCATCACCTAAGCCTTGCAAGCATTGTAACTAATGAGTTAGTTATGAGATGATGTGTTACAGAACGAGTAAAGAGACTTGCCGGTAACGAGATTGAACTAGGTATTGGATACCGAAGATCAAATCTCGGGCAAGTAACATACCGATGACAAAGGGAACAACGTATGTTGTTATGCGGTTTGACCGATAAAGATCTTCGTAGAATATGTAGGAACCAATATGGGCATCTAGGTTCTGCTATTGGTTATTGACCGAGAATGGTTCTAGGTCATGTCTACATAGTTCTCGAACCCGTAGGGTCCGCACGCTTAACATTACGATGACAATTTTATTATGAGTTTATAAGTTTTGATGTACTGAAGTTTGTTCGGAGTCCCGTATGTGATCACGAACATGACGAGGAGTCTCTAAATGGTCGAGACATAAAGATTGATATATTGGAAGCCTATGTTTGGACATCGGAAAGGTTCCGGGTGAAATCGGGATTTTACCGGAACACCGGGGGGTTACCGGAACCCTCCCGGGGGTTAATGGGCCTTAGTGGGCCATGAGGGAGAAGAGGAGGGCCGGCCAGGGCAGGCTGCGCGCCCCCTCCCCCTAGTCCGAATAGGACAAGGAAGGGGGGGGGGGGCGGCGCCCCCCTTTCCTCTTTCCCCTCCCCCCTTTCCTTCTCCACCAAGGCAAGAGGGGGGAGTCCTACTCCCGGTGGGAGTAGGACTCCTCCAGGCGCACCCCAAGGGGGCCGGCCGCACCTTCCCCTCCCTCTATATACGGGGGCAGGGGGGCACCCCGGAACACACAAGTTGATCTACGGATCGTTCCTTAGCCGTGTGCGGTGCCCCCCTCCACCATATTCCACCTCGGTCATATCGTCGCGGAGTTTAGGCGAAGCCCTGCACCGGTAGAACATCATCATCGTCACCACGCTGTCGTGCTGACGGAACTCATCCCCGAAGCTTTGCTGGATCGTAGCCCGGGGATCGTCATCGAGCTGAACGTGTGCCGAACTCGGAGGTGCCGTACATTCGGTGCTTGGATCGGTCGGATCGTGAAGACGTACGACTACATCAACCGCGTTGTCATAACGCTTCCGCTTACGGTCTACGAGGGTACATGGACGGACACTCTCCCCTCTCGTTGCTATGCCATCACCATGATCTTGCGTGTGCGTAGGAATTTTTTTGAAATTACTACGTTCTCCAACACCTCCACCGAAGAAATACAAGAAGGTCAAGGTTCCTTCCTTGGTGGCCAGCTCATATTCTTCATCACGTGCCACAGACGAGCATGAAGATTTGGACGACACTGCAGCAGGCCCTACAATGACTCAAGACCCTGACAACGCTGGCGCTCCTCCATCATCATGAAATTCTTCAGGGGCGTTAGTCCTCAGTTTCAACCCTTTTGGTCATTCGATGACAAAGGGGGAGAAATTTGAGTTAGTCTTCAAGCGGGTCTATATATGGGCGTTTTTTTGCTAAGTACAACTCTCGTTCTTCTGATGACTTTGCTGGATCGAGTTGTAATCTTAAACTCTACGGTGGCTTGATACTTTTGCTGTGTTCTTCTGCATGCATATTCCTCATTAATGTTAATGCACGCATGCTGAATTACATCAGTCACCATATTTCTCATGCATTTCAAATTCTTCATATTATATATCAAATGTGTGTATGAATTACAAGATATAGGGGGAGATTTCCATGATTATACTCTTCAAGTGTGCATTGCTTCAAAGCAAATTCCTCACTATGCACATCTTCAGGGGGAGTTCTTCTATATCTTGCAATCAAATTCCTCAATATCAGTATTTACACTCCACATTATTATCCCCGTTGAAAACTTAACCCATATTGTCACCAATCACCAAAAAAGGGGAGATTGTAAGTGCAGCTAGTGCCCCTTAGTGATTTTGGTGTATTGAAGACTTATAGGTTAGGGGACTAATGCGTTTGTGAGTGTATATAGGTCTATAAGTCTATGAGGAGTTTGATATTTACAGAGAAAGTCGACCCCTAAAAATGAAGTTCTTCGACTGAAGACTTTGTAATTCTGAAGACTTTGAAATTTAAGAAATTGGTGTGACCTTGAAGACTTGGTAATCATTCAAGGAACATGAAGCGCGAAGACTTTTGTTTTCATAGTTTCATTTTCTCTTTCTTGAGTCATAGGAAACACCGTACTGTTAAAGGGGGTCGAGGAAATACTAAGAAAAAATTTCCATGTGATGCTCAACTCAAAATCCTACACCTACCAATCCTTTCGAGTGAAGCCATTGGAAATCTCGCACAGTTCAGTCATATTCTTCAGTGACAGAGATGAAGTTCTTCTGGTCTCTGAGGAATTTGTCTGACTGAAGAGTTAGGAATTCGCCAGTACGGATTGCCTACCAAGTGAGGAACATGATAGCCCTGAGGAATTCAAACCTCAAATATTCCGACCGTTGCTGTGCTACGCACCAGGTGTCCCAAAATATCTACCCACCTACGGTCATATCAGACAAGGGCATTTATGTCTTATCATGTCGGGCTGCTCCCTAGGCTATAAATAGCCGCCCCCTACAACCACTAGTTGGTTGGCTGCTCCGAGAGAAACTGACACTTGTCATTTGAGATCAACCCATCCTCCGAGGACTTTGAGTGAAAATCATCAAGTGAGGAAATCCCAAACCCAAACTTACAAAAGCCCAAGTGATTGCGCATCACTAAAGAGATTGATCCTGCGTGGATCCGACGCTTGTTTCCTTTGAAGATCGTGCTTCTTCCAGACGGTTAGGCATCAAGGTCTAGAGCATCCAAGAGGAATTGTGGATCGCCGAGTGACCAAGTTTGTGAAGGTTCGGAAGTCACCTGAAGACTTACCACGAGTGATTGGGCGAGGTCTGTGTGACTTTAGCTCAAGGAGAATACGGTGAGGACTGTGTGTCCGGGACTGGGTGTCCTCGAGTTTAAATGCTCAGCCGCTCCAACCAGATGTACAACTGAGACAACAGTTGGAATTGGTCTACCAAATCATTGTCTTCACCGAGCTAACTGGTTCTATTTCCTCAACTCTTTCATTTCCTCATGTTGTTGTTGTGTCTTGTTCATATCTGTTTGAAGACATTGACTGAAGACTTTATCAATTTCCTCAGATCTATTTCTTCAGTCTGTCCGTCTTCTTACCTTGTTATCCTGTGTTTACGCTTTCTGTACTCTTTGTTTGTCTTCATTTCATCATGATGACTATGCTTGTGTTCTGTTATGTTCCTTTCTGAGTACTTATTCCGCCGCAAGTAGTTCTTCATTTAGGAATTTTCTCATTAGCAAATTCCTCAGTGAAGAATTCATAAAAATTGCCTATTCACCCCCTCTAGTCGATATAACGCACTTTCAGTTAATGATGATGATCATGAAACTTCAGATCAAGTTGCTACCGAACCTCGTAGGTCTTCCAGAGTAAGATCCGCACCAAAGTGGTATTGTAATCCTATTCTAGAAATCATGTTACTAGACCATGATGAACCTACGAACTATGAGGAAGCGATGATGAGCCCAGATTCCGCGAAATGGCTTGAGGCCATGAAATCTGAGATGGGATCCATGTATGAGAACAAAGTGTGGACTTTGGTGGACTTGCCCGATGATCGGCAAGCCATAGAATATAAATGGATCTTCAAGAGGAAGACGGACACTGATAGTAGTGTTACTATCTATAAAGCTTGACTTGTTGTGAAAGGTTTTCAACAAGTTCAAGGTGTTGAATACAATGCGATTTTCTCACTCGTAACGATGCATAAGTCTGTCCGAATCATGTTAGCAATTGCCACATTTTATGAAATTTTGCAAATGGATGTCAAAACTGCATTCCTTAAATGGATATTTCTTAAAGAAATGTTGTATATGATACAACCAGAAGGTTTTGTCAATCCTAAAGGTGGTAACAAAATGTGCAAGCTCCAACGATCCATCAATGGACTGGTGCAAGCATCTCGGAGTTGAAATATACGCTTTGATGAGTTGATCAAAGCATATGGTTTTATACAGACTTTTGAAAAGGCTTGTATTTACAAGAAAGTGAGTGTGAACACTTCAACCTTTCTGATAAGTATATGTGAATGACATATTGTTGATCGGAAATGATGTAGAATTTTCTGGAAAGCATAAAGGAGTGTTTGAAAGGAGTTCTTCAAAGAAAGACCTCGGTGAAGCTGCTTACACATTAAGCATCAAGATCTATAGAGATAGATCAAGATGCTTGATAAGATTTTTCAATGAGTACATACCTTGATAAGATTTTGAAGTAGTTCAAAATGGAACAGTCAAAGAAGGAATTCTTGCCTATGTTGCAAGGTGTGAAGTTGAGTAAGACTCAAAACCCGACCACGGCAGAAAATAGAAAGAGAATGAAAAGTCATTCCCTATGCCTTAGCCATAGGTTCTATGAAGTATGCCATGCTATGTACCAGACCTATTGTATACCCTACCCGGAGTCTGGCAAGGAAGTACAATAGTGATCTAGGAGTAGATCACTGGACAACGGTCAAAATTATCGTTAGTAGAATAAGGAAATATTTCTCGGTTATGGAGGTGACAAAGAGTTCATTGTAAAGAGTTACGTTGATGCAAACTTTGACACTGATCTAGATGATTTTGAGTCTCGATCTAGATACATATTGAAAGTGGGAGAAATTAGCTAGAGTAGCTCCGTGCAGAGCATTGTAGACATAGAATATTTGCAAAATACATACGGCTCTGAATGTGACAGACCCGTTGACTAAACTTATCTTACAAGCAAAACATGATCACACCTTAGTACTCTTTGGGTGTTAATCACATAGCGATGTGAACGAGATTATTGACTCTAGTAAATCCTTTGGGAGTTGATCACATGATGATGTGAGCTATGGGTGTTAATCACATACAGATGTGAATATTTGTGTTAACTCACATGGTGATGTGAACTAGATTATTGACTCAAGTGCAAGTGGGAAACTGAAGGAAATATGCGCTAGAGGCAATAATAAAGTTATTATTTATTTCCTTAATTCATGATAAATGTTTATTATTCAGGCTAGAATTGTATTAACCGGAAACTTAGTACATGTGTGAATGCATAGACAAACAGAGTGTCACTAGTATGCCTCTACTTGACTAGCTCATTGAATCAAAGATGGTTAAGTTTCCTAGCCACAGACATGAGTTGTCATTTGATTAACGGGATCACATCATTAGAGAATGATGTGATTGACTTGACCCTTTCTGTTAGCTTAGCACTTGATCGTTTAGTTTGTTGCTATTGCTTTCTTTATGACTTATACATGTTCCTATTACTATGAGATTATGCAACTCCCGAATACCGGAGGAACACTTTGTGTGCTACCAAACATCACAACATAACTAGGTGATTATAAAGGTGCTCTATAGGTGTCTCCGATGGTACTTGTTGATTTGGCATAGATCGAGATTAGGATTTGTCACTCCGATTGTCGGAGAGGTATCTCTGTGCCCTCTCGGTAATGCACATCACTATAAGCCTTGCAAGCAATGTGACTAATGATTTAGTTGCGAGATGATGCATTACAGAACGAGTAAAGACACTTGCCGGTAACGAGATTGAGCTAGGTATTGAGATACCGACGATCGAATCTCGAGCAAGTAACATACCGATGACAAAGGGAACAATGTATGTTGTTATGCGGTTTGACCGATAAAGATCTTCGTAGAATATGTAGGAGCCAATATGAGACTCCAGGTTCCGCTATTGGTTATTGATCGTAAACGTGTCTCGGTCATGTCTACATAGTTCTCGAACCCGTAGGGTCCGCACGCTTAACGTTCAGTGACGATCGGTAATATGAGTTTATGTGTTTTGATGTACCGAAGATAGTTCGGAGTCCCAGATATGATCACGGACATGACGAGGAGTCTCAAAATGGCCGAGACATAAAGATCGATATATTGGATGACTATGTTTGGACTTCAGAAGTGTTCCGGGCAAGTTCGGGCATATACCGGAGTATCGGGGGATTACCGGAACCCCCCGGGGAGTATAATAGGCCTTATGGGCCTTAGTGGAGAAGAGGAGGGGCGGCTAAGGTAGGGCCGCGCGCCCCCTCCCCCTCTAGTCCAAATTGGACAAGGGGGGGGGCGCCCCCCTTTCCTCCCCCTCTCCTCCTTCCCCCTTCTCCTACTCCTACTAGGAAAGGAGGAGTCCTACTCCCGGTGGGAGTAGGACTCCCCCCTTGGTGCGCCCTCCTCTTGGTCGGCCACCGCCCCCTTAGCTCCTTTATATACGGGGGCAGGGC
>NC_041383.1:702610659-702671563 GCF_002162155.2 Triticum dicoccoides
GGTGCTTAGGCGAAGCCCTGCGTCAGTAGCTTCATCAACATCATCATCATGACATTGTGCTGACATAACTCTCTGTCGAAGCTCTACTAGATCATGAGTTCGTGGGACGTCACCGAGCTGAACGTGTGCAGATCGCGGAGGTGCCGTACATTCGGTACTAGGATCGGTCGATCGTGAAGACGTACGACTATATCAACCGCGTTGTCATAACGCTTCCGCTTATGGTCTACGGGGGTATGCGGATGACACTCTCCCCTCTCGTTGCTATGCATCACCATGATCTTGCGTGTGCGTAGGATTTTTTTTGAAATTACTATGTTCCCCAACATTTAAGACATTATTAACTCGAGTACAAAAATACAGGTAAATGCAAACCTAAATCTGAAGATACAGTTTAACAATGTGCCAGAATATAAACTTGTATCATTGTCACAATTTTATGTTACATGTTTATAAATCTTAGACAAATTATACTAATGTTGTGTTTATATATGTTAGGAAAATTAGACATGTAACAACACTACATTGGTAGAATATATATATATATATATATATATATATATATATATATATATATATATATATATATATTGTTACATGAGGGTTGGTCCTTGTCTTTTTGCCCCCCTATGTTCAAATCCTGGTTCCGCCCTTGCATGATGATGACGGGTTACCAGCAAAAACAGTGTCCTCAAGCCTACCATTAGGGTAGTATTTACTCTTTTTAAGTACATGTTGTTATTCTCTCCTGTTGCAATGCACAGACATTTGTGCTAGTCCAATAATAAAGGGGCTATTGCTTCTTACCCCTGACTTTTCCATAATTTCCGTACCCCGTCATTCGATCGATCCAGCGAAAAATTCATGTGCCGCTACCCGAAATATGCCACAAACTAGCTAGCATGGGCCTCAACCCATCAAACAAATCCGGCAAACGAAGTCCAGATGGGCCTCCTACTTGGCTTCCTAGGATTAGCTAAAAAATATCAGCCAATTTTCCCCCTCTAGTTAAGGTTTGTTTCCTCTCGGGGCGATCTATATCACTGCCGTTGGGACCTGGATTTCCTGATCTATGCCACGAACCGTCGGCACTCATCCTACGATCGGGGGCGGCCCTTGCTCGTCGATCAGGTGGGGGCTGTGGGAGGCAAAGAAGCTTTGGGGTTTCGCAACGAGGCCCGATTTGTTCGATTGGGTTATGGTTCGGAAATCATGGTGTCAGACAGAGCTTCGGGATCGGCTACGGCATGACCAACGGCGACGGATGATGTGGCAGCATTGATGGAGGAGCTCGATCTTCGGGAAGAGGACCTTGACGATGTTGTTTTCGATGAGAAAGACGCACCACCTAAGGCAGCTCGCTGGATAGCGCTGGCGAGGGTTCATTCGGCCAAGACCTATAGCCAATTCTGATTCTTCAAAAACATGTGAGCTGCGTGGGATCTGGCCCAGGAGGTTCAGTTCAAGCCGCTGGAAGAAAATCTGTATACAACGCAGTTCTCTTGCTTGGGAGATTGGGAACAAGTTACAATGGATGGTCCATGGCACTTTAGGGGAGATGCAGTGATCTTAAAACCATAGGATGGGCTGGCGAAGCCATCCATGATTTAGCTGGATACAATTGAGATATGCGTGCAAATACATGATGTTCCACCCCTATATGCCCACCTTGTGCCACTTTCAGCAGCAAAAATTGTGGATGTTCTTTATGCTGAACCCCAATCGCAGGACTTTGCTGGGAACTTCCATCGTGCGTGGGTACAGATTAATGTCAACAAGCCGCTGAAGGATGCAGTCTTAATGATCAGGGATGGGAGACATCAAATTTATATAGTTAAATACGAAAAACTCCCTGACTGGTGTGCGTATGTGGTATGCTAGGCCATCTCTTTAAGGAGCATGGTAGTGGTATTCACCCCATTCAGCTCTGGTTTTCAAGGACCTTAGGGCATCATGGGTTATGCGTACTGGACAAGGCCCTAGTGGGGGTCGTGTTCGTCGTGGAGGTCGTCGAGGAGGACGTGGTGGACGAGGAAACAATGCCTGCACTGGTCATGAGGGAGGCAGCTTCGGGCAGGCTGAAGTTGATCAAGAAGTTGACTTGGATATGACTGAAGCAGACAACAACAAAAAGAGACCGCCGGCTGAGGTGAAATCAACTTTCGGTGCATCAAATACTTCGGGTCAGGATGGAATGCTACAGCTACCAGCACCCCCGCCCGCTCCCCAAAGCCCTAGCAGCAAACAGGAACCAAAGAGGCCCAAGATAAGTTCAGCTACAGAGGAGGATGTTGAGAATAACATGGGCGGTCATGGCAAGATTGTCACATATTTGGCAGGCTGCTTCAAGGAACGCCGCCGGGCCTAATGAATATAATTTATTGGAACTGCCGTGGTTCGGGTAAAGCTGCGACAGTTCGAGAGCTTCACGATTTCGCGAGGCAATTTACCCCTACCCTCTTATGCATTGTTGAAACTCAAATGGATAGTACTAGGGTAGAAGCTTTGGTTGGAACTCTTGGTTTTGATAGTTCTTATGTTGTTAGTAGTCAAGGTATAAGTGGTGGCATTGGTTTGTTTTGGAACAATTCAATAAATGTTGAAATTCTTGGTTATTCTGTCTATCATATCAATGTTTCCATTGAGGAACATGGTATGGCCAAGTGGAGAATGACGTGCGTGTATGGAGAGGCGCAAACTCACTCGAGGCATCAAACATGGATGACTTTGAAGAACATTAGCACTTTGAGTGACCTCCCTTGGCTATGCATTGGTGATTTTAACAATGTTTTACGTCCATAAGAATAGCAAGGTATTGGACAACAGAGTAATGCTTATATACAAGCATTCAGAGAGGTGCTGGATGTTTGCATGTTGCTGGATTTGGGCTATAGAGGTAACCGATGGACTTTTGAGAAGAAAGTGGCAGGCGGCAGCTATACCAAGTGCACACTTGATAGAGCTTTGGCTAACGCTGCATGGCTTGCTAGATATCCACTGGCCTCTATTACACATCTAATGGGGGTCTTGTCGGATCACTCTCCTCTTTTGCTCCTACTAGAGGTGGGGGCAGCGGGATTAGGTTCAGCGCTGTTTCAAGTATGAGTTGATGTGGGAGACACATGGGGAGTTTCAGGATTGCATACAAACGGGCTGGGGGAACAGACCCTGTGCACATCAGTGGATGAACTACGTTGCAACCTGCAGGATCTTGCGCAGGATTTGGGAAGGTGGAGTCAGGATACTTTTGGAATTGTCAGGAAGGAGATAAAAAAGCTAAAGAAGATGTTGGCCAAACTAAAAAGTGACCCTCTGAGACTAGGCCCATCCCATGTAGAGCTAAAGATAAACGAACGGTTGATATAAATGTACCACAGGGAGGAGAACATGTGGCGACAAAGAGCTCGTATTGAGTGGCTTTCGGCGGGAGACAAGAACACAATTTTTTTCATCTACGAGCCAGTATCCGGCGAAAGAAAAATATGATCAAGGCATTACAAAATTCTTTAGGAGTGGAGATCTCTGATCCAAAGGAGCTAAAAGCGCTAGCTAAGGGCTTCTATGAGAATCTGTACCTCTCGGAGGGTGTGCAGAACATGGAGGCGGTGCTAGAACACGTCCCCAGGAAGGTGATAGCCGCAATGAACTCAAAACTTTGTGCGCCATACACGAAGGAGGAGGTCAAGGTAGCGCTATTCCAAATATTTCCGACCAAAGCTCCGAGACCTAATGGCTTTCCTGCCCACTTCTATCAGCGGCACTGGGATGTTTGTGGCGATGAATTAATAGAGATAGTACTCAAAATTGTGAAGGGCGAGGAGAGCGCAGAATCTATTAATGACACAGTACTGGTCTTGATCCCAAAGGTAACAAACCCAACAGTACTTGCTCAATTTCGTCACATTAGTTTGTGCAATGTTTTGTACAAGATAGCCTGGAAGGTCATTGCGAATAGGTTAAAAGTGATTTTGCCTGATATAATCTCTGAGGAGCAATCTGCTTTTGTCCCTGTAAGGTTGATCACGGATAACATTATATGTGCTTATGAGTGTTTGCATTTCATGAAGCGATTTAGGGAAAAAACATATAGCTTTTGTGCTTAAAAGTTGGACATGATGAAGGGTTATGACATAGTGGAGTGGGACTACCTGAGAGGGATTATGACCAAGCTGGGATTTTATCATCATTGGATAGATGTTGTTATGGTTATGGTCTCTTCCGTCTTCTTTTCAGTGTGTTTCAATGGTGAAAAGCTTGAATCATTTAAGCCACAAGAGGTATCCGGTTGGGAGACCCTATTTCCCCCTACTTATTCTTGATTGAAGTAGAGGGCCTTTCGTGGCTCCTTAAATCAAGTTCTGAATCATCGATGTCAGGTATCAAGGTGGCCCCTACGGCTCCAACCGTAAACCACCTTCTTTTTGCAGATGATAGCCTGCTACTTTTCAAGGCGAGTGTTGGGGGATCAAATGTGGTGTCAAACCTACTTGATACATATTGTCTTGCATCAAGACAAAGGATCAATAATGAGAAATCATCACAACACAGTTGAGAGAAACTATAAAGCAAAACCTGCATGTCCAAAATGAGTCTTTGAGCGAGCGTTACCTTGGCATGCCAACTGATGTTGGCCACTCAAAGAATGGTACTTTCAAATACCTCAGGGACCGCATATGGGAAAAGATGAAGGGATGGATGGAAAAGTTACTCTCATCTGCTCGTAAAGAAGTTCTGATCTAGTCTATAGCACAAGCGATCCTAGTCTACTCCATGGCATGCTTCCGACTGCCACGAGGTATTTGTGAGAACATTACCTCCATCATCCGTCAGTTTTGGTGGGGTTCTAAGCAGGGGAAGAGGAAGCCCTGCTGGGTTGCATGGGATACTATAAGCATGCCAAAACATTTGGGAGGTTTGGGATTTCGTGACATGGATATTTTCAACCTTGCTCTTCTGTCGAGACAGGCCTGACAAACTTTCACTGATAGCACTTCCCTTAGCGCCAAAATTCTCAAGCCGGTTTACTTCTCAGATTGCTCTTTGCTACAGGCTGAATTTGGCTCACATCCCTCCTAGATATGGCGGGCAATTTTAGACGGGCGTGATGTCTTTCACAGGGGCTTATTCACAGGATAGGGGATGGCGAGACGACAAGTATTTGGCGTGATAACTAGATACCCAGGGACAACTTCAAGTGTCCTGTCACATCGCTTGTACCAAATGCTCAAGTTAGAGTGGCACAACTCATTGATGATACAACGGCTAGCTGGAAGGAGAACCTGGTCCGATTTGTCTTCACTTTGGGAGATGCGGAGCCCGTCCTGTGGATCCCACTTTGCACACGCCAAGTCGACAGTTTCTGGAAATGGTATGAAGAGACTCACAAAGGATTCAGTGTACACTCGGCTTATAGAATGATTCTGAGATTAAAACATGCCCATGAGGCCCTGCTCGATGAGGATGGGGGTACCTCGTATGATCCCAATGAATCCAAGAAATGGTCTATGATATGGCACCTGCAGGTCCCCTCAAAACTGAAGGTGTTTGTATGGCAACTTGCCCGAAAGTCCATGCCTACGGGCCCTATGTTGAAGCACCGATATATGGCAACAAAACACACTTGTCCGATCTGCAGGGCAGTCCATACCTGGAAACATGCACTCATCTCATGTCTGATGGCGGCAAGTGTATGGGCACTGGTGCCTGAGGAGTTAGTAGCACAAATGATTGACCAGTGGGAAGATAATACGAAAGAGTGGCTGTTTTCTATGCATGAAATACTACCAAAGGAGCTGTTTGATCACCTGATAGTTACTCTATGGGCAGTCTGGGGAGTACGTCGGAAGGCTATCCATGAAAACATCTTCCAAGCACCTATCTCAGTTAACAGTTTCATAACTAAATATCTGGCCGAGTTGCAGATTGTTAATAGCAGATCTCCAGGGGGCCATGCGCCGGCTGTGGTGCGCTGTTCGTCTTGGTTGGCCCCTAGGACTGGTAATGAAAAATTGAATGTGGATACTACTGTTTCTAGTAGTGGTTTTGGGGCTGTGGGTGCAGTATGCAGAAATGATAGTGGTATGTTCTTGGGGGCTTCGACACTCTGTTTTAGTCACATCGTTGATCCGACTACCTTGGAAGCACTCGCTATCAGAGAAGCCCTAGCACTGGCAGATGTTTTTTATGAGCGGAGGATTCAAGTTGCATCAGACTATAAAGTTGTGGTGCAAGACTTAAAGATGGATAACTCGGCAAGCTATAGTGCAATTGTACATGAAATAGTAGGCCATTCCGCACTTTTTGATTTTTGCAGTTTTAGTCAAGAATTTAGGAGCTCAAATTATGAAGCTCACAACTTAGCAAAGCATGTTTTATCTCTCGGTGGCGGCCACCATGTGTGATTGGGGCACCACGGGAATTTACCAGCTGTCCCTGTAAACATTGTGACGAATTAATAAAGCTTCGCGAGGTTGTCTGAAAAAATCTAAAAAATATCAGGTCTGGTATGGGGATGTCACCTTCCATCTATTGGCTTACAACCAATTGAGCTGCCCACTACTTGTGCTATGAATGAGTTCATTGGTTAATAAAATAGTCCCGCCTCGCTTCAATACATTAAATCCCACCGATTTATATAGGCCACCAAGTTATACCAGAATCAACCAGCCAGCAAAAAAGAGAGACTGCCAATAAAAGAAGGTCTCGGGAACATGCACGGCTCTCTGTGGGAGCTGGTGGCTGGGATGTGATTGTGGGATTTGCATGGCTCTGACTGACTCTAACTAAATTGCTAATGTGCTGCCCTGTACCGGCTGCCTATGAGGAGGAAAAAATAAACAAGCAAAAGTGCCATATACAATGAGTACTTATTTTAATAAAACAAAAACAAGAGACCCCCTCCTCCTCTCAAAGAAAGACACTTTGATCTATTGTGTCCTTTAGGGGAAAGCCACTTTATTAGTCAAATTCCACAAAAAGTAGGATACAAACTTGGTCATGAGGCTGGCCAAGCCACACATGACAACCTCTAGGTAAAGAAACATCAAACTTAGCTAACTTATGAGCTTCTAGGTTAACTCTACGACTTTCAAAAATAAAATTACAGGAGAAGTGTGAAGCTCTTGCCCTGATTTCACTAAAAATAGCTCCGTAAGACCCTTGAGTTCCTTTGGCAATGTCCCCAATAACTTGCTTGCAGTCAGAAGATACAATAAAATGTTGGAGATTAAGATCTTCAGCTAGGGCAATTGCTTCACGACATGAAATGGATTCAAGTGTAGCTGGGTCCCATATTCCTTCGATAACCAAAGCTGAGCTGCCTAGGAAAGCTCCATGGTCATCTCGACATACTGCAACTGTCGTCCCTCCTTTGTTAATTCGCACAGCAGCATCAACATGAATCTTTGCAAAACTGACTGGAGGGGCACTCGGCCTTGGAACTGCTTGAAGAGTCCTTGCCACAACATTGGTTGTGGGTTTAGCAACCCGAACTGATTCTAAATCAGCAATGAAGCGAGTGATGAATGTATGGGTTGCATGAGGAGTATGGAAGATCGCCTCATGTATTGCTTTTCTCCTGGATGACCAGATCGCCCACAATGTTACCACCAAGAGGACAAATTTGTCATGAGTGAGCGAGTCAAGAAGGTAGAATAGCCAGCTCTTAGCTCTCGTGTCTTTAATCGCTGCCATGGTGCAAGCCAGTTCCTCGTCAACAAGGGCCCATGTGCACCTAGAGACTGTGCATTCCAGAAGGGAGTGCCGCCACGAATCAGGAGATCCACATAAATCGCAGCTGCTAGTTGTTGACATATTACAGTGTGCCCTTACATCCTCTTTGGGTAGTGATTGCTTTGATAGCCTCCACAAGAACATGCGCACTTTTGATGGCACCTCGGTTTTCCATGACCCCCCTTCCAGGCGGTTACTTGAGGACCTGACCGATCCATTTAACCAAGCCTTCCTCCATTGCTTGATCGCGACTAACATATTATATGCTGACTTAAATGAAAATTGTCCACTTCTCTCGTGAGCCTGCTACCTCTTGAGCTTGCGTTGGTTTTTCCTTTGAAGAGGAAAGGGTGATGCAGCAAACTAGAGTAAGTATTTCGCTCAATTTGAGAACCAATGTATCAATCCAGTAGGAGACTACGCACAAGTCACGGAATACCTACACAAACAATCAACAAACTTGCACCCAACGCGATAAAGGGGTTGTCAATCCCTTCACGGTTACTTGCAAAAGTGAGAACTGATAGAGATAGATAAACGGTAAAGTAAATATTTTTGGTATTTTTGGTTTATAGATTGGAAAGTAAAGAATTGCAAAATAGTAGATCGGAAACTAGTATGATGGAAAAGAGATTCAATATAACGGAAAAGAGACCCGGGGCCCATAGGTTTCACTAGTGGATTCTCTCAAGATAGTAAATATTACGCTGGGTGAACAAATTAGTGCTGAGCAATTGATAGAAGAGCGCATAATTATGACGACATCTAAGGCAATGATCATGAATATTCCGTGTCAAGTAGACCGAAACGATTCTGCATCTACTACTATTACTCCACACATCGACCGCTATCCAGCATGCATCTAGAGTATTAAGTTCATAAAGAACAAAGTAACACATTAGGTAAGATGACATGATGTAGAGGAATTAACTCAAGCAATAAGATGAAAAACCCATCTTTTTATTCTCGATGGCAACAATACAATATGTGCCTTGCTACCCCTACTATCACTGGGAAAGGACACCGCAAGATTGAACCCAAAGGTAAGCACTTCTCCCATTGCAAGAAAAACCAATCTAGTAGGACAAACTAAACCGATAATTCGAAGAGACTTGCAAAGATATCAAATCATGCATATAAGAATTCAGAGAAGACTCAAATAATATTCATAGATAATCTGATCATAAATCCACAATTCATTGGATCTCGGCAAACACACCGCAAAAGAATATTACATCGAATAGATATCCAAGAACATGGTATTGAGAATCAAAGAGAGAGAAGAAGCCATCTAGCTACTAGCTATGGACCCGTAGGTCTGAGGTAAACTACTCACGCTTCATCGGAAGGGTAATGGTGTTGAAGTAGAAGCCCTCCATGATCAAATCCCCCTCTGGCAGGACACGGAAAAAGGCCCCTAGATGGGATCTGTCAGTGTACTAGAGTAGGGGTACCCTGGTATCCCGAACTTGTGCACGGGCAGTTGCAGCGCCCCGCGGCAAGGCTTGTCGGGTGACCGCCAAGGTCCTCCGTGGTTCCTCTGGAGCCATCCAAGAACAAAGTATTCAAGCCAAGGAGACAAGGCCCCGGCAAGAGGAGCTTGCCGGGAAGGCCAACCAAGGCATCTCAAGGAACTTGCCGCGACGCGCCACGCGTCCCGGCAAGGCCTGGTGAGCGACAAGCTTCCGGACGCGGCAAGGCAATGACCGCGGCAAGGCGCTTGCCGCGGCAAGTGACCACTCTGTACCCACGCTCCAGCACATCCACCAACGTGTCACCCTGGGGGCCTTTCCAGGCGCGCGTGGCGGGAGGCTGTGCAGCCAGCGGTGCGCGGTGGCATGCGACGCTGACAAGATTGCCATCGTGGCGAGCGGTGGCGCCCCTGACGGTCCCTTTCTGCATTATTTGGGCGACGCGAACGGGCATTTAATGCTTTTGTCCCCTGCCGTCAGGGTTAGGTAGGATACACTGTACAGGTAGCTGTACCAACCACCCCTCTTTTTCCATTTTTACCCTTGTCTACGTTGCCACCTGTCGGTGACCCCTTTAGCGTATAAAAGGAGGCCCATGCGCAACGTAGGGGAAGTTCGAACCCAGAAAATCACACACGCTCGGTCTCGTTAGCAGCTAGAGTGTACTGTAGCACTCAGCGCTCCCGAGCAAGAAATCAATACAATCAGACAAGCAGCAGTAGGAGTGTTATCTCTCCGGAGAGCTCCGAAGCTGGGTAAACTGCTCGTGTGCTTCGCCTCGATCCGCTCCTCGTGCGATCTCCGCCCCCCTCCAAACCGGAAGGGGCTCGGTCCGCCGGTCCCATAGGTGTTCGTGGATCAGTTTCCCCGACATCTTTGGCGCGCCAGGTAGGGGGCGTCGAGATTGTGTGAACCTGATCCGGCGTTCACACGAGCTAGATCTTCATTTTTCTTCATCGACATGCCACCGAAGAAGAATACTTCGGAGGCAGCTGTTCCGTCTGCGTCGATCCCACCACCACCGGAGCAAGCGGGTGGTGGGGTAGACGCCGGTGGAAGAACGGACGTCGACGAGGAAGCTTACGGTGCTGCCAGGTCCAAGGACAAGGCTGCGCAGACCTCGGCGTCCGTACATGTTCCGCGCCCATCTCAGGAGGTGCAGGACCGACAGCGTCATGGTATTCGCAGTACCATACGTTTGTTGGACCAAGATCAAGCTGGTGGATCTCGGGGTGCACAAGACCAGCAGGCACGCCAACGTGCTGGCACGAGCGAGACACGGTCGCCTGGACGGGATACTGCTCCTTCTAACATAGTTAGAAGTCCGAGCACATCCCGCTCCTCGCACCATTCGCCACTGCCGCCCACCACTCCAGCAGAAGCTTTGGCGCGAGCTCAACTGCTCCTGGATTACCCTCCAACGGCGGACACGACCGATCAATGGAGGGCCACCATTCAGAGTCTCATCAGCTTCGCCAACGGTGACACTCCGCGGCAGCCGAGCACATCATTGTCGCGGCAGGGTTGCCAGGCGCGAGCCGATGGCGATAAAACTGGTGAGGGTGCAACCACCATGCACTCTCCATCCCGAAGGCCAAGATCGCCGGCTCGCCGAGTCCACCTCGACAGCGACTCCACCGCATCGTCGGATCCACGAGCTCGTCGCGATCAACGCCAAGTTCTTCACGAACGACACCAAGAAGACGCTCGTACCCGCATCGAGCGCTGAAGAGAAGCGCGACGTCAATCCGACCAGCGCGCTGGGCCCTCTGTCGACATGCGTGCGCCGGGGGAACCAGACGACTTGCCGTACGCGGTAGGTTGCCCTGCGTTCACTCGTGAGCTGCGGCGAGTCCAGTGGCCCAGCAAGAAGAATTTCAAGCCAGACGTACCAGAGAAGTACGACGGCAAGACGCATCCGTCGGAGTTCCTCAGCATCTACACCATTGCGGTGCAGGCTGCCGGAGGACGAGACGACAAGATCCTTGCCAACTACTTCCCGCTGGTGCTCAAGCCCAACGTCAGATCCTGGCTCATGCACTTGCCGGACAACTCCATATCCTCCTGGGCAGATCTATGCCATCAGTTTGTCGGCGCCTTTACAGGCGGCCACAAGCCTCATGGCCAAGAGAGTGACCTTCATCTGCTCGCCCAGAAGGAAGGAGAACCCCTGCGCAAGTACATTCAGAGATTCAGCCGCGTGCAGCACAACATCCCAGATGTCCACCCTGCCGCAGTAATCAGTGCGTTCCATCAGAACGTGCGAAACCGCAGGATGCGGGAGGAGATGGCGATGTGCAAGATCAGAGACGTCAGTGAGCTATATGCCCTAGCCGACAAGTGTGCACGTGCTGAGGAAGGGAGGAGACTCCCCGGAGAGAATACAGGAGCAGGGGGATCTGACAGTGAGGAAGCTGCCCCGGCAAGGAAAAACCGGCGGCAGAACAACAGGAAGAAGAAGGCAAAGAGACCCCTTTAGCGTATAAAAGGAGGCCCATGCGCAACGTAGGGGAAGTTCGAACCCAGAAAATCACACACGCTTGGTCTCGTTAGCAGCTAGAGTGTACTGTAGCACTCAGCGCTCCCGAGCAAGAAATCAATACAATCAGACAAGCAGCAGTAGGAGTGTTATCTCTCCGGAGAGCTCCGAAGCTGGGTAAACTGCTCGTGTGCTTCACCTCGATCCGCTCTTCGTGCGATCTCCGCCCCCCGCCGAACCGAAAGGGGCTCGGTCCGCCGGTCCCATAGGTGTTCGTGGATCAGTTTACCCGATAGGATCTCAGGAGTACAGAAGGTTGCGATGGTGGAAACGTGTTTTCGTGGCTCTCCCTGATGGTTTTGGGGTATAAGTGAATATATAGGCGAAGAAACTAGGTCAGGAGAGCTCCAAGGGGCCCACGAGGCAGGGGTGCCCCCTACCCCCTGGACAAACCCTCCACCCTCGTGGTCGCCTCGTTGAGTCTCCGACTTCATCTCCAAGTCTCTTGGTTTGCTTCTGGTCCAAGAAAGATCATCAGAAAAGTTTCATTCCGTTTGGACTTCGTCTGGTATTCCTTTTCTGCGGAACTCTAAAAGAGGCAAAAAACTAGAAACTGGCACTGGACCCTCGGTTATTAGGTTAGTCCCAAAAATAATATAAAACAGTATATAAATGCATATTAAACATCCAAAACAGATAATATAATAGCATGGAACAATAAAAAATTATAGATACATTGGAGACGTATCAGAGTCCAACTCCAGAAGTCCGGTAAGTTCATGGTGCATAGTGGGATGTAGGGCTGGACGAAAAGCTTGAAGCTCGCGAGCATAATGAGAGATCGATAGTTCGGCTCGTTTCGGCTCGTGCTTGTTATTTAATGAACCAAGCCGAACAATGTTTTTTGCTTGTTAAGATTAACGAGCTTAACGAGCGAGCAAATGAGTTTCACGAGCTAACTTGTTTAGCTCGCTAATTTTCAAAAGTTTGACATGAGACCCTATTTCAAATCAGCCCACTAACAAAAGAGTTGCTAGTTAGCCCAGCCTAGGGGCCTAGCACCCCATCCCACTTCGGCACTTCTCCTAGACCTAGGACCCAGCCGCCAGGAGACCCTAGATCCAACCAGAAGCCAGCCACCAAGAGCCAAACGTCCTTGTTTAATTTATGCCTGAATTTTTTGATGGGATCATGGAATTCTTATGTGTTGTTTATTACCTTAATGTTCTTGTTTAATTTTGTTCTATTGTGAATTTTTATGGGGTCATGGGATTCTTCCGTGTTGTTTATTACCTTAACGAGTACTCGTGAACACTCGCGAGCATAATGAGCCCATAACAAACTGAGCTGAACAGAGGTTTTTGCTCGTTAATATTAACGAGCTTAATGATAACGAGCTTAACGATAATGAGCTTAATAATAACAAGCCGAGCGAGCCGAGAAGCTCGTTAATCCATCCCTAGTGGGATGCCTGCAATTACCTTTGTATCAAAGGGCAGGAAGGTAGTATTTAGCCTGTGCTTGTCCCATGTGGCAGAAGTGGCGTCCATCAGTTCTGAGACCAACTCTGGTGGGTTTGCAGTGATACACCCGTATGGCCTCATCATCTCTTCTCTGGGCAGCCAATTGTCCTTCCATATATTCATACTATCTCCATTACCAATGCGCTTGATCAGCCCTAGTTTGAGTGTGTCGCGACCCTCAATTATAGCTGTCGAATTTCGGGTTCCAGCAGACCCTCAAGGTTCGAACTCTGGGGTGCGGGCGGAGATCACACCTCCTACCTACTCACGTCTCCTCGCCTCGCAAAGGATCTAAACTACACGAAGAACAACACAAAGGACACGAGGTTTATACTAGTTCGGGCCACCATTATGGTGTAATACCCTACTCTAGTTTGTGGTGTGGTGGATTGCCTCAAAGGCTGATGATGAACAATACAAAGGAAGAACTGCCTCGCGAGGGGAGGAGTTCTTGTGGAGGTGATGCCTCTTGGGAAGGATTGAATCCGGATCCCTTTCTACTATCGTGGCTAGCCCTATTTATAAAGCAAGGCCCTGGTCCTCTTCCCAAATATTGAGAGGGAAGGGCGCCAACAATTGGCCATTTTGAAGGGGAACATCTAGTACACTTATCCTGACTAAAGTTGGTCCTTGCCTGCCAAAGACTCTGACGATGACGCCGGCTTGGGCTCCACGATGACCTCCATCCTGCCATTCTGCTGGTCTTGGTCTTGTAATGGTTGTCTTTGCTTGATACCCTTGCCCGCGCTTGCCCCCTTTGCACCAAAGAGGAAACAAGGACTCTGCGCAGACCGGCGCCCGCCTGGCTTCGGTCATCATGGCTTGCATCACGGGCACCTCGTGAGGTGCCCCGCCTTGATCTCTCCGCCTCCTCGCGAGCCAGCCTAACGAGGTTGTGCCTGAGGAAGCTTCCTATCGTCCGCCTCGCGAGGCTTGGTCCCTCGCGAGGGTCTTGAGCATGTGTTGATGAAGATGGGCCGTACTGGGCCACTCCTTGAGCCACGCCACAGGCTGCAGGCAGGCAAGTCTGGGTAACCCCATTCCCAGAACGCCAACAGTAGCCCCCGGGCCCAAGGCGCGCCCGGACTTGGCTTAATAGAGAAGAGAAGGGGCAAGTGCGAAGCGCCACGAGCCCCAATAGCCTGCGGCCTTGGGCGCCGCGTGGCGGTTGATTGGACGTGGGCGTCCCTGCTTCCCCATGACGCCTCGGCAACTACACGACTTGACAAGTCCCTGCATGCAAAACGGGTCATGATTACCTGTGATCATGGAGGCCGGCGGTTGGCCTCCCCCGACTATATGTACGGAAGGGCGCGAGCCCTTCCAGTCCATCCCTTCCTGCTACTCCCCTTCTTCTTCTTGGCCGCTCGTCGTCCCGATGGCCCCGCCGAAGAGGTTCTTGGCCGCGGAGAAAGGATAGGCTCACCAGGAAGGGCCTGGCTCCCCTTCGGCCTTGCGTGGCCGGGGCCGCCCTCGCAAGCACCCACGGCCCCCGCTACGGCTTCCCGTGGTCGCGGAAGCAGTCCTCTACGCGGCGGTGGGCGCCCGGCTGCCGATGAGAGGTAAGCTGCGGTGGCGCGACCCCCCAGGTCGTGTTCCCGCTCAGTGGAGGCGCTGCCGGAGTTCGTCGTGTGGTCGGCGGACCCGACCGGCACCTGGCTCCAGCTCCCCCGCTTCCTTGTAGGTGAACTTCCGGCTGGTGCCCCGGGCAGCCTTTGGCTTCAGGCGGATGGTTACTGCAGCAGGGCCTCCTTGGCTACTCTGGAGGTCTCTCCCGCTGGGGAGGCGGCCCTGACCCACGGCTGGCAAACGTTTTCCCATGCGCGCGGCCTGAGCCGACGGTGCACTCTACACTTCAAGTTCGACGGCGATGCCACCCTCTACGTGAGGGTGTTCGGGGAAGACGGCCGCCACGCTGGATGCTGCCCCGAAGACGATGACCGCGGCCGTGCGCCCAGCCCTGGCATTGATCGGGATGAAGGTGGTGGGAGGCGCGCGGGCAGCGGTGCCCGAGGCCCGCCAAGCTTTGGTGACTCCCCATCGGATGGCAGCTCCACCAGCGGTGGTCGCGACCAGCCCCCTCGCCGTCACGCCCGCCTGGGAGAGGGCAGCGGGTCGGCCCAACACCGTGCCTCGGTGAAGCGGGAGACGGAATCCAGCTGAGCTCCGGAGGAAGTACGAGCCCTTTCCGAGAGTTGATGCCGGGCAAGTCGTGCCCATTTTGCTTTTATTTCTTCCATGCGCAAAAATAAGGTAGTCTGGTGCCCCACGGGGGCGTGTTGAACTGTTGCTGTTTAATTATTGCGCTGTTTCTACTATTTCTGCGCTATGTTTTCATTCCGCGTGTTTATGTGTGGAAATTACTTACCTTGGGGGGGGGAAGCTTGCCGCGGTCCTCGCCTCCTGAGGCTAGGGCCTCATCGTGCGCCTTGTGTCCTGCAGGGGTTAGTCAGTAGGGGTAGTCTCCAGCCTTGGTAGCGGGGACGACCGACCCAAGTCCCGTGATCGTGTCGCGATGCCCGTGGGTCACGGACTGGGTGGGGTGCTCCCGCAGCCGACTTGGATAGGGAAGTTCCAAATCACCGGGGCAGAAAACACTCACGAGGGTGCCCATGTTCCTCCCTCGTGAGACTTTGTGCGAGAGAAAACGAAGCAAACAAGTGAAATGGACGAAGGGTCGCGAGCTAGAAACGGTAACAGCTTCAATAAAACTTCAAATAGGGACAAACAAACCAACTGCAGAAAGCAAATGAAAGAAGCCGTGTCCTGTACCAAATCTAGTCTTCGACGTCTTCTCACTAGCGCGGAGCTAAGTGCTGCCACTAGGCGTGGGCGGGAGCCCCCGAGGCCCGAGGGCGGCACTCCGGAGACTCTGGGGCGTGTACAACCCCACTCATTATTACGTGAGAGTGTCACGGGCGGCGAGCTTCACAGGCGTTCGCCTTCTTCACAGGCACCGGGCCTTTTCCAAAATGCGGCAACTTCACAGGCATTCGCCTTCTTCACAGGCACCGGGCCTTTTCCAAAATGTAGCAACTTCACAGGCATTCGCCTTCTTCACAGGCACCAGGCCTTTTCCAAAACGCAGCAACTTCACAGGCATTC
This sequence comes from Triticum dicoccoides, assembly GCF_002162155.2. Classification (NCBI taxonomy): domain Eukaryota; kingdom Viridiplantae; phylum Streptophyta; class Magnoliopsida; order Poales; family Poaceae; genus Triticum; species Triticum dicoccoides. Next base: position 702,626,970 of record NC_041383.1, read on the forward strand.
GCCTTCTTCATAGGCACCGGGCCTTTTCCAAAACGCAGCAACTTCACAGGCATTCGCCTTCTTCACAGGCACCGGGCCTTTTTCAGGGGTAAAATCTTTGGAGATGTTGAATGTTCCACGCATTCTGGACGGGCACCCCCTCCTGGGTCTCCAAGCGTGCGGAGCCGGGCCTGGAAACATGAACAACCTTGAATGGGCCCTCCCTTTTGGGAGAGAGCTTATGCGGCCCCTCCCTGGAGAGAACCCGTCTGAGCACGAGGTCCCCTACCTCAAGAGTCCTGGGGCGGATGTTGCGGTAGTGGTATCGCTGCAGTGCTTGTTGGTACCTTGCTGCTCGTAGCGCGGCTTCTCGGTGACGCTCCTCCCCTAGCATGAGATCCATCCCCCGCATGGCGTCCTGCTGCGCCTCATCGAACGCCAGGACCCGTGCGGAGCGACGCCTGACCTCGTGAGGGAGGTCGGCTTCAGCTCCATAAACCAGAAAGAACAGGGTCTCGCCAGTTGGCATGGTTGCGGTCATGCGGATGGACCACAACACGGATTGGAGCTCGTCGTACCAGCCCCTGCCGCAGGCTTCTAGCTTCTTCTTGAAGGTTCTGGTTTTGAGGCCCCTTAGGACCTCCGCGTTGGCTCGCTCAGCCTGGCCGTTGCTCCGGGGGTGCGCCACCGAGGCGTAGCATATCTGCGTTCCAAGGTTAGCACAGTATGTCTTGAAGAGATTGCTGGTGAACTCCGAACCGTTGTCGGTGATAATGCGGTTAGGCACCCCAAACTGGCTCACGAGGCCCTTGATGAACTTGACTACTGAGCCCGCGGGTATGGTGCGGACGGCTTCCACCTCGGCCCACTTGGTGAACTTGTCCACGGCGATGTAGAGGTAGCGGTAGCCCCCTGGCGCCTGAGGGAACGGGCCCAGAATATCCAGCCCCCAAACTGCAAATGGCCATGAGAGGGGTATGGTCTGCAGTCCCCCGCCGGCTGGTGGATCTGCTTGGCGTGGAACTGACAGGCCTCACAAGCCTTCACCAGCTCAACGACGTCGTTGAGTGCTGTGGGCCAGTAGAACCCGCTGCGAAATGCCTTGCCAACGAGGGTCTGCGAGGATGAGTGGTGCCCACAGTCTCCGTCGTGTATGTATGCCAGCAGCTCCTTCCCTTGCTCTCTAGGAATGCAACGCAGGGACACGTCGTTCGGCCGCCTTCGCTAGAGCCCCCCATCCTTGACGCTGTAGGCCGTGGCCTGCCGTGCCACACGCTCCGCGTCCTCCTTCTTCTCTGGCAGAGTCCCTTGCGTCAAGTAGACCTTGAATTCTGTCATCCAGCATTCTTCCTGAGGCTCCAACGCCAGAAGCAGGCGTGCCCCCAAGGTCGGGCCGCAGGCCGGGGCTCCCGAGGCAGGTGGCTGAGGGAGTTCCTCCCTAGGTTGCGCTGTGCTTGATAACGTTGGCGTCGCCGAGGGTTTGAAGAGTCGCTCCTCGAAGACGCCAGGCTCCTGAGGTAGCCGCCTGGATGCCCTCTTGGCGATGTCATTAGCCTCTTGATTGGTACCGCGAGACAGATGCTGCAACTCCAGCCCCCAAAATTGTTTCTCCATCTTGCGGACCTCAGCGAGGTACGCTTCCATGTGCTCATCCTTTGGCTCGTACACTTTTTTGGAGAAGTTGATGAGGAGTTGCGAGTCACCCTTGATGGTGATTCGTTTTACTCCCAAGGCGATGGCTGCCCTCAAGCCCGCTATCAGGCCTTCATATTCGGCTATGTTGTTGGAGACCTTCTCCCCATGCTGGAAACAGAGTTGCACGGCATAGTAAAGCTTGTCTTGAGTGGGGGATATGAGCATTGCACCAGCCCCTGCGCCCTGCCGCACGAATGCTCCGTCGAAGTACATCACCCAACCATCCGGTGCTTCACTCCCCGGGGAGAATGACCGGTCCTTGCCCAGTTTGAGCCCTGGCGCCTTTCTCCATTCCGCCACGAAATCTGCGAGCGTAGCCCCCTTAATGACCCTGGTAGTGCTGAATTCTAGCTGGAATGCTTGCAGTTCGATGTTCCATTCGGCAACCCTCCCCGCTGAATTGGGGCTCCTGAGTACCCTTTCCAGGGGATAGGCTGAGACGACCTTGATGGGATGGCCCTGAAAGTAGTGCCGCAGCTTGTGCGAGGCTAACAACAGTGCGAGGAGGAGCTTCTGAGGCATTGGGTACCGTGCCCTTGCATCCCGCAGCACCGTACTAACAAAGTACACCGAATGCTCGACGAGATTGAGGGTGCTGGTGCAGCCCGCGTCCTCCGGAGGCCGGGGCGCCTCCTGAGGCAGCGCGGCTGTCGGTGTACTAGAGTAGGGGTACCCTAGTATCCCGAACTTGTGTACGGGCAGTTGTAGCCCCCCGCGGCAAGGCTTGCCGGGTGACCGCCAAGGTCCTCCGTGGTTCCTTTGGAGCCATTCAAGAACAAAGTATTCAAGCCAAGGAGACAAGGCCCCGGCAAGAGGAGCTTGCCGGGAAGGCCAACCAAGGCATCTCAAGGAACTTGCCGCGACGCGCCACGCGCCCCGACGAGGCCCGGTGAGCGACAAGCTTCCGGACGCGACAAGACAACGACCGCGGCAAGGCACTTGCCGCGGCAAACTACCACTCTGTACCCGCGCTCCAGCACATCCACCAACGTGTCGCCCTGGGACCTTTCCAGGCGGGTGTGGCAAGAGGCTGTGCGGCCAGCGGTGCACGGTGGCAAGCGACGTTGACAAGATTGCCATCGTGGCAAGCGGTGGCGTCCCTGACGGTCCCTTTTTGCACTATTTGGGCGACGTAGACGGGCATTTAATGCCTTTGTCCCCTGCCGTCAGGGTTAGGTATGATACACTGTACAGGTAGTTGTACCAACCGCAATTCCTTTTCCATTTTACCCTTGTCTACGTTGCCACCTGTTGGAGACCCCTTTAGCATATAAAAGGAGGCCCATGCGCAACGTAGAGGGGGGTGGGAAGAGAGAAAAACACTCACGCTCGGTCTCGTTAGCAGCTAGTGTGTACTGTAGCACTCAGCGCTCCCGAGAAAGAACTCAATACACTCAGACATGCAGCAGTAGGAGTGTTATCTCTCCGGAGAGCTCCGAAGCTGGGTAAACTGCTCGTGTGCTTCGCCTCGATCTGCTCTTCATGCGATCTCCGCCCCCCGCCGAACCGAAAGGGGCTCGGTCCGCTGGTCCCATAGGTGTTCGTGGATCAGTTTCCTCGACATCTTTGGCGTGCCAGGTAGGGGCAAGTCCAGTGGCCCAGCACGAAGAATTTCAAGCCAGACGTACCAGAGAAGTACGACGGCAAGTCGCATCCGTCAGAGTTCCTCAGCATCTACACCATCGCGGTGCAATCTGCCAGGGGCGGGACGACAAGATCCTGGCCAACTACTTCCCACTGGTGCTCAAGCCCAATGTCAGATCCTGGCTCATGCACTTGCCGGACAACTCCATATCCTCCTGGGCAGACCTATGCCATCAGTTTGTCGGCGCCTTTACAGGCGGCCACAAGCCTCATGTCCAAGAGAGCGACCTTCATCTGCTCGCCCTGAAGGAAGAACAGCCCCTGCGCAAGTACATTCAGAGATTCAGCCGCGTACAGCACAACATCCCAGATGTCCACCCTGCCACGGTAATCAGCGCGTTCCATCAGAACGTGCGAAACCGCAGGATGCGGGAGGAGATGGCGATGTGCAAGATCAGAGACGTCAGTGAGCTATATGCCCTGGCCGACAAGTGTGCACGTGCTGAGGAAGGGAGGAAACTCCCCGAAGAGAATACATAAGCAGGAGGATCTGATAGTGAGGATGCTGCCCCGGCAAAGAAAAACCGGCGGCGGAACAACAGGAAGAAGAAAGGTAAAGATGTGCTAGTCATTGAGCAGTCCGGCAATGGAGGTGGCGCCAAGAAAGCCAAAGCTGGTAGCTCCAGCGAGGAGATTACCGCAGGCACCAACTACCAGGCTGTGGCAGTCGCCGACAAGCAGGACGGCACCAACAAGCAGTACTGCAAGATCCACCGCACCAAGGGCCATGACCTCCAGAGCTGCAAGAAGGTCGAGCAGCTTGTCGAGCAGCAAAAGGCTGAATACGAGCGACGCGACAAGGATAAGGCCCAGGAAGGTGCTGGAGGAGCCGGCAAGAAACGCCTCGGCCGAGGAGGACGCCGCGGCAAGGCCAAGCAGCGGCAAGGAGACAGACCTCCCCGCGGCCGCGACAAGGATGAAGATGACGACGACGATGAAGATATGGATGATGACGAGACCAATGAGCAGGAGTTCCAGAAAGCCACAGAGGTCCTGTGCGTTGACGGCGGTGCTTCTCTGCATACTTCACACCGCCAGCTCAAGCAGTGGGTGCGGGAAGTCAATGCGGCAGAACCACCCATCGAGTCACGCAAGCCTCTGAAATGGTCCAGCACGCCTATCATCTTTGATATTGAGGACCACCCTGATCGCATAACTGCGGTCGGGTGCTTGCCGATGTTGGTTTCACCAACTATCCGCAACCTCAAGGTCACTAAGATGCTAGTTGACGGCGGGGCCGGCTTGAACCTGATCTCCTCCGCGGTACTCCAGAAACTCCAGATCCCTGATGGCGAGCTCGAAGAGACCGGCACATTCCAAGGAATCAATCCGGGAAGGAGCAAGCCGAAGGGAAAGATCACGTTGCCGGTGACATTTGGCAGCGAGTTGAACTTCAGAACTGAGAGGGTCACTTTTGACGTTGCTGACTTTCCATTGCCTTACAATGGGATACTCGGCCGTCCAGCACTCGCCAAATTCATGGCAGCCTCTCACTATGCATACAACATGCTGAAGATGCCAGGCCCGATAAGTGTCCTCTCTGTCCCTGGCGACAAGAAGGATGCTCTTATCTGCACCGACAAGATCTACCGGGAAGTAGCAGCCGCAACAGATCGCAAGTCACTTGCCGTTGAAGCTCCCGGGGCAAAGAAGAAGACCAAGTCCGGCAAGAGTTCTGATGCCCACTCCGGCAAGCGCACCTCTTCGGAGTGTTGCGCTACCATCGAGGACGCACCATCGAGCTCCACCGGCAAGTGTAAGAAGACAATGGCGGCTCCACCAGAGACCAAGAAGGTGTCCGCCAAGGAGGATGGCACTGGTGGTACTTTCACCATCAGTGCCACTCTCGACCCTAAATAGGAAAGCGCGCTCGTTGCTTTCCCGCGGGCGAACGTCGACATATTTGCGTGGCAACCGTCTGACATCCCCGGTGTTCCCAGGAAAGTAATCGAGCACCATCTTGCCTTCTGTCCTCATGAGCGGCCCGTCAAGCAGAAAGTCAGGAAATAGGTAGTGGAATGCCAAGAATTCATCACAGAAGAAATCAAGAAATTGGAAGCAGCAGGCCTTGTCAGAGGAGTGCTCCATCCTACGTGGTTGGCCAACCCTGTAGTCGTGCGCAAGGAAAACGGGAAATGGATGCTTTGTATCGACTTTACCGATGTCAATAAAGCTTGTCCCAAAGACCCATCTCCCTTGCCGCGCATCAACCAGATTGTTGACTCCACGGCTGGATGTGACTTGCTTTCATTTCTTGATGCATACTCAAGATACCATCAGATCTTCATGGCAGAAGAGGATGAGGAGAAGACCGCATTCATCACCCCATGTGGCACATACTGTTTCGTACGGATGCCTTTTGGTTTAAAGAATGCTGGTTCAACATTTGCAAGGGTAGTCCATGACGCTTTTGAGCCGCAAATACACAGAAATGTGGAAGCCTACATGGATGACATAGTGGTCAAGAGCAAGGACAAGGCGACTCTGATTCAAGATTTAGACGAAACCTTTGCAAATCTGCGCAAGATCAACCTCAAGCTTAACCCCGAGAAGTGTGTGTTTGGAGTCCCCTCCGGCAAGCTTCTCGGGTTCTTCGTGTCTCAGCGGGGAACTGAAGCCAATCCCGACAAGATCAAGGCCATTGAGAAGATTGAAGCACCAAAGCGCGTCAAGGATGTACGAAGACTTGCTGGTTGCGTAGCTGCTCTCAGCAGGTTTATCTCTAGGTCTGCTGAGTGCGCCCTGCCATTTTTCAAAATATTGAAAAAGGCAGGTCCAATGAAATGGACTCCGGAGGCGGAGGCTGCACTGCAGGACTTAAAGAGATACCTGTCCTCCACTCCAACACTTGTCGCACCTAAGCCACAAGAGAAGTTGCTGCTATATATAGCGGCAACCAATCAAGTGGTTAGTGCTGCGTTAGTAGCGGAGAGGGAGGCGGATGATGAGCCAGCAACCACGGCAGATGCATCCAGCGACAAGCAGGGGACTTCACCGGCAAGCTCTGGTCCCGACAAAGATGGATCTGCGCAGGCGCGTGAGAAGATGCAGAAAAGAATGGTGCAACGCCCAGTTTACTTTGTCAGTTCCCTTCTGCAGGGGGCTAGATCAAGGTACTCTGGTGTGCAGAAATTGCTTTTCGGCCTTCTCATGGCCTCGAGAAAGCTGCGCCATTACTTCCAAGCACATGAGATCATAGTCGTCACTCGCTTTCCGCTGAAGAGGATACTGCAAAATCCAGAATCAACAGGCAGGATTGTCGAGTGGGCACTGGAACTGTCAAGCTTTGGCCTCAAGTTTGAGAGCACTTCAACTATCCAAAGCAAAGCATTGGCAGAGTTCATAGCAGAATGGACGCCAACACAAGATGAAGAAATTCCAGAAACAAGCATCCCCGTCAAGGAAGCAAGCAAAGAGTGGCTGATGTACTTTGATGGTGCCTTCTCGCTGCAAGGCGCCGGTGCGGGCGTGGTACTTGTTGCACCCAGCGGAGAGCACCTCAAGTACGTAGTCCAGATGCACTTTCCCAAGGAGCAAGCAACGAACAATACCGCAGAGTATGAAGGTTTGCTTGCCGGTCTCAGGATCGCAGCAGACCTTGGGATCAAGAAGCTCATTGTCAGGGGTGACTCACAGCTTGTCGTCCGCCAAGTGAACAAGAATTATCAGAGTCCGTTGATGGAAGCTTACGTTGATGAAGTGAGAAAGCTAGAAGAGCACTTTGACGGCCTACAGATGGAACATGTTCCAAGAGCTCAGAACGACATTGCCGATGGCCTGTCGAAGTGCGCCGCACTTAAGTTACCTGTGGAACCAGGGATCTTTGTGCTCAAACTGACTCAACCGTCTGTAACGCCATCAACTGGATAGAGCAAGAAGAGGAAGTTGATTTCTGGTGACTATTTTCCGGCAGAGCTCCCCGAAGCCGCCGGCAAGAAGGCCCTCAAGATCAACAGCAAGGATGTTGAGGAGCAGTCTGCTCCGGCAAGCCCTAGGGTTTGTTCCGTTGAAGCAGACGCTCCCGACAAGTTTTGCTCCGGCAAGCTTCCCGGGGAACGTCAAGCTCCGGCTGAGCCGCAGGTTCTCGCCGTAGAAGCGGATGTTCCCGCAGCAGCTGATGTGCCTTTAGTCCTTGTTGTCGAGCCGCAAGCTCCAGCATGGGCACAGCAGATTGTCCGTTTCCTTCAGATAGGAGAACTTCCCGAAGAGTAAGAAGAAGCGGGAAGAGTAGCCCGGCAGTCAAGTATGTACCAGTTTGTCGACAACACACTGTACAGAAGAAGACTCAACGGCGTGAAATTGAAGTGTATTCACTGGGAAGACGGACAAAAGCTGTTGGCAGAGATACATGGAGGCATATGTGGTCACCACATTGGCGCAAGAGCACTTGCCGGCAAAGCGTTCCGGCAAGGTTTCTTTTGGCCGACAGCCCTCCAGGATGCAACTGCACAAGTAACCAAGTGTGAAGCGTGCCAGTTCCATTCCAAGCAGATACACCAGCCAGCTCAAGCTCTCCAGACGATCCCTTTATCCTGGCCATTTTCGGTCTCGGGGCTCGACATCCTTGGCCCGTTTCCCCGAGCTGTCGGGGGCTTTGAGTACTTGTACGTTGCAATCGACAAGTTCACAAAGTGGCCGGAAGTGGAAGCAGTGAGGAAGGTGACAGCACAGTCGATTGTTTGCCGCTTCGGGATCCCTAACAGGATCATCACCGACAATGGCACGCAATTCACGAGCCGCATCTTCATGCAGTACATCCAAGATCTTGGCGCCAAGGTCTGCTTCGCTTCTGTTGCTCATCCGAGAAGTAACGGTCAAGCGGAGAGGGCGAATGCTGAAGTGCTGCGCGGGCTCAAGACCAGGACTTTTGACAGGCTGCCCAAGTGCGGAAAGAACTGGATTGAGGAGCTGCCGGTGGTTCTTTGGTCGATCAGGACGACGCCAAATCGAGCCACTGGCCAGACACCTTTCGCTCTAGTCTATGGAGCAGAGGCAGTTCTCCCCACGGAACTCGTATACGGGTCACCTCGAGTGCTCGCTTATGATGAGCTTGAGCAAGAGCAGTTGCGACAAGATGACGTGCTGCTCCTTGAGGAGGACCGTCTTCAGGCTGTTGTATGAGCTGCTCGATACCAGCAAGCTTTGCGCCGCTACCATAACCGCAAAGTTAATGCCAGAAGTCTCGAGGAAGGCGACCTTGTTCTTCAGCGCGTTCAGTCCGCCAAGAATTCCAACAAGTTGACGCCGAAGTGGGAAAGCCCTTACCGGGTGAAACCAGTCACTAGGCCTGGCGCTGTCCGCCTTGAGACCGAAGATGGCATTCTGGTGAGCAACTCCTGGAACATTGAGCATCTTCGTAAGTTTTACCCGTAGGGCGCGGTTGCCGGAACCTGTTCCGGCAACCACTTTTTGTACAAGTCTTGCCGATGTTACATGTAATCCTTTGTACGAAGCCGGGCGCAGACCCCGTGCATAAGTAAAGCTCATGTGCTCCGCACATCTTGTCAATTTCATGCTTTCTACTTTTTTTTGCATGCGTTATCTGACACTTTGTGCAGCGCCTACCCCCGGTAAGCAATAACGAGCCGTAAGGCTCCATATCTTTATTTTCTCTTCTTTCTCTTTCTCAAAGAAAGGAAGGTTCACTCGCCCACAAGTTTGCCGGGGGGGGAAGGAGAAGATAATGGTGTGGACCAAGCGTTGTTCGAGGAAGTTTCGCCTTACCGGGAAGCAAACGACAGAAAAGCTAAGTTGCTAAAGTTTGAGCAATCAGTTTTAAATTTTTTAAGTTATCTTCCTCGAACGACCGTGCTTTGTATGGAAAACCTGTGCGCGGAGGAACCAACTCATAGCTAGTTGCGCCCTTACTTTGTTTCGAGTCCGCTCAACAACTTAAGTGAGCTGCGACTAGTTGCGACAAGGTTTCTTGTCGGTAGCGGCACCGCCAGCAGGCTGCTGACGTGCCGCACTCAGCGCTCGCGGCTAAGGTGCCTGCGCCAACAAGTTCCCTAAAAGCGTAGGGAAAAAACATACAAAGGAAGGAATCAAGTAAAGGAAATAACATAGCAATCGCTACCCAAAATAGAGTCATATTACAAGATAGCTTGTCGCAGCTCTAACAGATTGTTCTCATAACATGACCAGCAGCGACAAGAAAAAGAGAAAACAGGCGGCCTAATCTACGAGATCGCCCTCAACCCTCTTGATCCCGCTCACCTTGTCCACAATGGGTGCGACAAGGGTCTTGAGCGCTTCCAGATCAGCATCCGGCGGCAAGGTCCTGAGGACGTTGGTGAGGTTGAGGCCTGGGTTGCGGAAGGCCACCTTCACCAGCAACTTTTGAAGAGCTCCCGCACAGATCTTGCGCGACTCGTCGGCCAGCTGCTTTGGGATCTTCTCCCGGAGTCGCTGGAGGGCCGTCGCCACGCCTTTGAAGAACAAGCTGAGCTTGGCGCTGGGTTGGAGGTGCTCATCGAAGGAATACCCGAGATCCTCCATCCCCAGCTGCGCCAGCTCCCTGTCGATGGCTGCGGCAACATCCACGAGACCCTCGGTCCAGTGCTCCACATTCTCCCTAAAAGTGTTCTGGGCGGCAGAAGCACTCACCAGCAGCGCCTCGTCGGCCTTGATCTTCTCCTTCAAGGCCACCTCCGGCTCCCTGGCGCCGTCCAGCGTCTTGGTCAAAGTAGTCAGCTTCAACTCAAGATCTGTGTTAGAGTCCTTGGCGGCGCTAAGCTCCTTGCTCCTCTCGGCGAGACGACCCTGCAGCTCGCCAAGGGTGTAGGCGTCCTTCTCGCGCTCACGCTTGAGCGCAGCAAGCTCCTCGCCGCTCACCTTGAGATCGGCCTCCAGCTGCGCCACCTTCGTCTCCAGCTCCTTCTTAGCGGCCTCAGCAGCTGCAGCAGCATCCTCTGCTTCCTTGAGAGCCCCGCTGAATGTTTGCTCGCGCGCGGCAAGCTCCTCCTCATGGCTGTCAAGGTTAACCTTCCGCTGCGCCAACTCGCCTTCCTGCGCAGACAGCTTCTCGGCAGCAAGCCGCTGTTTCTCTTCAACTTCAGCCTTCTCGAGGAGGAAGGCTTTCCGCTCATCGGCGAGTTGCTCCCGCTCCTCTGCCAGGGACCGGAGAGCTTCCTGGTTGAGGCCCCGGAGCTCCTCCGTGCGCTTCTCGACCGGGGGGTCGCTGGTGCTGTCCCTTGCCGGAGAACTATCCCTTGCCGGAGACTTCTCCCTTACCGGAAAGTTATCCCTTGCCGAAGAACGCTCCCTTGCCGGGGAATCCTCCCTTGGCGGTGTAGTCGAAGCAGATGGCATGTCGGGAGCGGCTTTCGGGCACTCCTGGTGAGACTGCTCTGCTCCTACGCAAACCAATAGTCAGATGTTAGCAAAGAAAGAGCACCCATGCGCGCCTAACAGCAGGAAGTAAACCATATACTTACGCTGGGGGCTGCGCTGGGGGCTGCTTTAGGGAATAGTTGCCGGGTCCGGCAAGGTGGTCTCGGACACACCCCCTGCTGTCGCGGTGGGTTCGTCCTCGATGACAATCACCGGGACCTTGGCTCTCTTCGCCGCTCTCTGGGCCTGAGTCCTGAAAAGGAATGGGTTCAGAGTAAAGCAAATCAGATACAAGACAAAACAACAAGAATTGAAGAACTACAAGTACAGCAAAGAATCTTACTCTTCCTCTTCCTCGTCGGAGCTGAGCGCGGAGAGGTCGAAGTCCGGCCCACCTTCGGCGCGACAAGGCGGAGGAGTAGGTTCCCTTAGCCGCTTGGCGGCAGCAGAAGCGGTGGTCCGGGAGGGCCCCGCTCCAATTGCCGCAGCGGCGTGAGGTGCTCCCGCGACAACATTGCTTGCCACGGTGGAGCGTGTCGCGCGGCGCGGCGGCTGTTGACCCGTCTGCCGCCCCGCTACGTCCCCGGCCTTGCGGAGACGCCTTCTTGGTGGAGTTGGGGGCTCCGCTTGCGGTGAGCTGTCTGAAAGTGAGAAGGAGGAGGAGTCGATCTTCAACGAGTCGCTCGCGCCCTCGGCGGGCTCGCTCGACTCAGCTTCAGGCCCGACAAGCTCTCCCTCGCCAGCAAGCTCCTCTCGCTCGGCAAGGCTTGCCGCCTCTGCTGCCTCTGCCTCCTCCACGGTGAATCCAAACTCGCCCGCGGCAGCGGCTGCCGCCGCCTCTTCCAGCCTAGTGGCGATGCGCTGCATCTCCGCATGGGTGGTGTCGCGAGTAAGGCTCTTCTGTTCATCAGAGCGGACCGGCACTTCTATCAAGCCGTCAAAGAACTCCTACACGACGTCGTCTGCAGGTTCTTGCCAAGATGGGACAATTCCATGCGAATCGCACAGCGGCATCATTGCACGAATGCGGTCGAGCGAGGAGTTGTTGCACAGCGGAACGACACCCCTCGGCAACCTGAACACTTCGGGATGTTGAGGATCGTGCTTGAACAGTTCCAGGAGCATCGCGTCCAGTTCCAGGATAGTGAAGTTGAAGTTGAGGCCCGGGCGCAGCCTCATGATATCCGCCGCATTCTGGAACTCCCAGGCGGGTCTCCTCCTCTCCTGCAGGGGGGCGATGCGGCGGCGAAGAAAATCTGTGCCCACGGCGCCTACGGTGAGCCCGACAAGCCTGAGGCGTAAGATCCGGGTGACGGCAATCTTCAGCCTATCGTCTTCCGGGGCCACGTTGCTCCAATCGTTGCCGCGCGCTACTGGGGCTTGGCGCTGGGCGGTAAATGGCTGCGGGTTCTCCTCGACAATCCAGCACCAGTCTGCTCTCCATTCATCCCACTTGTTGCGGAGCTCTCCCTCCAGATAAGCTTCCTTCTTGCCAGTTCTCGAGATCCAGGCGATTCCGCCGGATAAAGGCTCCCCTCTCTCAACTCGGGGCATAAAGAAGTGGCGAAAAAGAGCTACATTTGGATAGACTCCGACAAAGTTTTCGCAGAGATGTGCGAAAACTGCCATGGTCAGAACGGCGTTGGGGGTGAACTCAAGGAGGCGGAACCCGTAGGTGTTCATAATGTCACAGAAAAATTCAGAGAAAGGCGGGCAGAGCCCGCAGTAGAAGAACAACGCGAAGAAGGGATATCCATTCGGAGCCAGTTCTGAAGCGGCAGCTGAGGGTACCTTTGTGCGTGGATGCGCTCACGTCTCTGTCGACCAGAAGAGGTAGTAATACTCCCTCAGCTCCTTCGCGGCGAGCTAAGGGGGGAAGGTTGTCCGCTCCTTTCGCAACGCCGCGAGCCGCTGCGCCTCGGCCGACTTCACAACCTTCCTGGCTTTCGGAGCCATGGTGGAGGTGGTGAGAGAGATCGACGGCGTTGGTGGTGCCGGTGGCGATGGGGGGGCGGAGCGCTGCTCTCTTTCAGCTTTGGGAAGAAGGGGGGAGCGGCGGAAGTTTTTGAGATTGGAATAGCAACCGGCGAGATGGGCGAACTGCCCCTGTTTCCCCTGCTTATAAAGAGGGAGGGGGCAGACGTTCCATCTTTCCGAATAAAGAAACCACCCACGATCTCTCCCACGACGCCGCATTCGACGCGTGCCATTCGAGGAGGGCGCGGTGGATACAGAGTGAGATACGGCGTAACCCAGGCCGCGCGTGCCCGTGCCCTGTTTTGGGTCTGGCCCAACAGCGCTCGGCACCGTGTGTGGCCCAGGCCCGGGGGCTCTTGTCGGTGTACTAGAGTAGGGGTACCCTAGTATCCCGAACTTGTGCACGGGCAGTTGCAGCCCCCCGCGGCAAGGCTTGCCGGGTGACCGCCAAGGTCCTCCGTGGTTCCTTTGAAGCCATTCAAGAACAAAGTATTCAAGCCAAGGAGACAAGGCCCCAGCAAGAGGAGCTTGCCGGGAAGGCCAACCAAGGCATCTCAAGGAACTTGCCGCGATGCGCCACGCGTCCCGACGAGGCCCGGTGAGCGACAAGCTTCCGGATGCGACAAGACAACGACCGCGGCAAGGCGCTTGCCGCGGCAAACTACCACTCTGTACCCGCGCTCCAGCACATCCACCAACGTGTCGCCCTGGGACCTTTCCAGGCGCGCGTGGCAAGAGGCTGTGCGGCCAGCGGTGCGCGGTGGCAAGCGATGCTGACAAGATTGCCATCGTGGCAAGCGGTGGCGTCCCTGACGGTCCCTTTTTGCACTATTTGGGCGACATAGACGGGCATTTAATGCCATTGTCCCCTGCCGTCAGGGTTAGGTATGATACACTGTACAGGTAGTTGTACCAACCGCAATTCCTTTTCCATTTTTACCCTTGTCTACGTTGCCACCTGTCGGAGACCCCTTTAGCATATAAAAGGAGGCCCATGCGCAACGTAGAGGGGGGCGGGAAGAGAGAAAAACACTCACGCTCGGTCTCGTTAGCAGCTAGTGTGTACTGTAGCACTCAGCGCTCCCGAGCAAGAACTCAATACACTCAGACATGCAGCAGTAGGAGTGTTATCTCCGGAGAGCTCCGAAGCTGGGTAAACTGCTCGTGTGCTTCGCCTCAATCCGCTCTTCGTGCGATCTCTGCCCCCCGCTGAACCGAAAGGGGCTCGGTCCGCCGATCCCATAGGTGTTCGTGGATCAGTTTCCCCGACAGCGGCCCTCGGTCCTTGGTCGCTTGAGGGAGCCTCCTCTGCTCCTGGTGCGCTCTCTTGGCGGGTCTGATCTTTCTCTACTGCGGTCGTGGCCTCTGCGAGGCCTTCCGGGCCGTGTTCTGCCTCGACCGGGAGTGCGCCGGCGGCCGAGGCCTGACGCTCCTTTCGGACCGCTACCAGCGTTGCGCTGACGGAATAAGGGGTGGCTGCAAGGTAGAGCACCAGGGGCTCTCGAGGGCGAGGAGCCACCATCACCGGGGGGCTGGTAAGGTACCTCTTGAGGTCTTGGAATGCTTTGTAGGCCTCTTCAGTCCATTCGAAGGGGCCTTTCCACTTCATCAGCTTGAAGAAAGGCAGTGCCCGCTCTCCCAGCTTGGAGATGTAACGCCCTAAAGCGGTTACACGCCCGGTGAGCTTTTGCATTTCCCTGAGGGTCTTTGGCGGGCTCATGTCCTCGACCGCCTTGACCTTCTCTGGGTTAGCCTCAATGCCCCTGTGTGATACGAGGAAGCCTGGGAGCTTGCCCGAGGGGACTCCAAACACACACTTCTCCAGGTTGAGCCGCAGGTCCACTTCGTTAAGGCTCGCGAAGGTTTCTTCCAGGTCCTGTATCAGGGTCTTCGCCTCCCGAGACTTCACCACAATGTCATCAACATAAGCTTCAGTGTTCCTCCCAAGCTGTCACCGCAGAGCGATGTGCATCAACCGCTGGAAGGTTGCGCCTGCATTGCGCAACCCGAATGACATGCAGGTGTAGCAGTATACTCCACATGGGGGTTAGGAAGGCTGTCTTCTCTACATCCTCCACCGCCATTTTGATCTGATGATAGCCCGAGAAGGCATCCAAGAAGCACAGCAGGTCACACTCGGCGGTGGAGTCAACGATCTGGTCGATGCGACGAAGCGGGAATAGATCCTGCGGGCAGGCTTTGTTGAGGTTGGTGAAGTCAACACACATGCGTTCCTTTTCCCCCTTCTTTGGCACGACAACAGGGTTGGCCAGCCAATCTGGGTAGCGAACCTCGCGAATGACCCCTGCTGCTTCTAACTTGCAGGGTCTCTTGGACGATGAAGGCCTGCTTCTCGGTGGACTGCCGCTGTGCCTTCTGCTTCACAGGGCGCACGTTGGGACACACATTGAGATGGTGCTAAATTACATCCCTCGGGACTCCCGCTAGCTGATTAGGTTCCCATGTAAACACCTTCTTATTCGTGCGCAGGAAACTGACCAGGGCCTTTTCCTGCTCGGGCTCGAGGTTGATGCCAATCGCGAAGGTAGCACCGGTGGGCTCGCACTCGTCGACTGGTACCTGCTTGGTTTCCGCTTTGTCTTGGCTGAATAGCTGCTTCTTCCTAGCCGGCGCAGCCCTTTTGGGCTCGGCGGTGACCGAGCCGGCGGGCTGCGCCACCGCCGTAGTCTTGAAGGCAAGCTTGAGCACTTGCAACGCATCCCTGGTGTCTCCGGACACGGTAAGGATGCCATTGCTCCCGAGCATCTTCATGAGGTTGTACGCTGGGTGAGTTGCGGCCATGAATCGGGCTAGTGCCAGGTAGCCGAGGATGGCGTTGTATGGGAGGCCGATGGGGGCAATGTCGAAGTCGATTAGCTCCGTGTGGAAGTTGTCGTAGGTGCCGAAGGTCACCGGGAGGCGGATCTGTCCCAGGGAACCGGTGGAACCGCCTCCGATGCCCAAGAAGGGCCTGCTGGGCTGAAGCCGCTCCGGCGGTACGTGGAGGAGGCTGAAGGCTTCCACTGAGAGCACGCTGGGGCCAGCACCGCCGTCGATGAGAGTCCGGGTGACGGTCACCTGGCAGATGGTGGGGGTGCACACCATTGGGAGCGCGCCCGAGCAGGCTGAGTTGGAGGGGTGGTCATCCGAGATGAAGGCCAGATCGTCTTTAGGCGCCGCCCAACCCGAAGGAGCCCCATGCTGCGCGAGGGCGGCGCCGATCTGGCAGATGAACGGCTTGATGTGGCGTCCTGAAGGTGGCGCCTGCGAGCCACCTAGGAGAGCTGCGATGACCGTGGGCGCCGGCGCAGCATACTGGGCAAGGAAGAGGCCACACAACTCCTCCCAAGAGGCCACAGAAGCCATTGGCAGGTGGAGCATTCACATGCGCGGGACGCCGGTGAGGGCCATGGGAAACCAGTTAGCCATGACCCTGTCGTCGCCCCCGGCCTTGAGGACGGCCTCCTCGTACAATAGCAGGAAAGCCAGCGGATCCGCCGTGCCGTTGTAGCACGGTGGCATCTCCGGCTTGAACTTGTGCAACCACTGCACCTGCCACAAGGCGGGGGCCAAGGCTCGGAGCCCCCTGGCCCTAGTGCTGGCGCTGTCAACCAGAGCGGGCGGCGCGTTGCCCATCATGAGGGCGAAGCGCGGTGTTGGTGGAGAGCGGGTCAGCGGAAGGGAAAGCTCCGGCGCACCCCTACCTGGCGCACCAAATGTCGGATTTCGGGTTCCGGCAGACCCTCAAGGTTCGAACTCTGGGGTGCGCGTGGAGATCACACCTCCTACCTACTCACGTCTCGTCGCCTCACAAAGGATCTAAACTACATGAAGAACAACACAAGGGACACGAGGTTTATACTAGTTCGGGCCACCATTGTGGTGTAATACCCTACTCTAGTTTGTGGTGTGGTGGATTGCCTCAGGGGCTGATGATGAACAATACAAAGGAAGAACTGCCTCACGAGGGCAGGAGTTCTTGTGGAGGTGATGCCTCTTGGGAAGGGTTGAATCCGGATCCCTTTCTACTATGGTGGCTAGCCCTATTTATAGAGCGAGGCCCTGGTCCTCTTCCCAAATATTGAGCCGGAAGGGCGCCAACAATTGGCCATTTTGAAGGGGAACATCTAGTACACTTATCCTGACTAAAGTTGGTCCTCGCCTGCCAAAGACTCTAACGATGATGCCGGCTTGGGCTCCATGATGACCTCCATCCTGCCGTTCTCCTGGTCTTGGTTTTGTTGCACCAAAATGGTTGCCTTTGCTTGATACCCTTGCCTGCGCTTGCCCCCTTTGCACCAAAGAGGAAACAAGGACTCTGCGCAGGCCGACGCCCGCCTGGCGCCCGCCTGGCTTCGGTCATCATGGCTTGCGTCATGGGCACCTCGTGAGGTGCCCCGCCTTGATCTCTTCGCCTCCTCGCGAGCCAGCCTGACGAGGCTGTGCCTGAGGAAGCTTCCTGTCATCCGCCCCGCGAGGCTTGGCCCCTCGCGAGGGTCTTGAGAATGTGTTGATGAAGATGGGTCATACTGGGCCACTCATTGAGCCACGCCGCAGGCAGGCAAGTCTGGGCACCCCCGTTCCCAGAACGCCGACAATAGCCCTCCAGATTTGGCTCGGGCGAGTCCCCAAAGATGCCTGCAGGATGTTTGATTGTGGAAAATAAACACTCTTTAGTAAACGGGCACATACCGACTTTGGCTGTTGCAGCAAGTGCCAAGCCTATCTTGCCAGCATTGCCATATTGAAAAGTTCAAAGTCTTTGAATCCCAGTCCTCCCATGGTCTTTGGCTTCGTCATTGCTTCCCGGGAGACCCAACAAGGTTTGCGCTGCCCATTCTTGGTCCCCCACCAACATTTTCTTATCAGCATGTTGAGGTGCTCACATAGCCCTCTTGGAAGCTTGAAACAAGACATCAAGTAGACAGGTACAACTTGCGCAACCAATTTTACCAAAACTTCTTTGCCAGCCGTGGACAGTGTTCTCTCAATCCAGCCTTGGATCTTACATCTGTAACCTGTCCTTGAGGTATTTAAATGCTCCATTTTTTGAACTCCCAATGTCAGAGGGCATCCCAAGGTACTTATCATTGAGTTTTTCATTTGGGATATTGAGAAGACCTTTTATCTCAGTACGAATGCTGTCAGGGACACCTTTGCTGAAAAAATAGATGATTTGGCATAGTTTATACGCTGACCTAACGCTTGGCTATAGGCTTCCAACACATGGTTCACCTCAGTAGATCCCACACCGTTTGCCTTGAAGAACAGCAGGCTGTCATCAGCAAATAGGATATGGTTTACAAGGGGTGCTGAAGGCGCCACCTGTATCCCACTCAGGTTGGATGACTCACTCTTTGATTTAAAAGGCACAATAGGCCCTCTGTTGCTAACAAGAACAAGTATGGAGATATCGGGTCCCCTTGGCGGATCCCTCTCGAAGGCTGTAAGTCCTCGAGTTTGCTCCCATTGAACATGACTGAAAATTTAACGGAGGTAACCAAACTCATAACAATGTCCACCCATTTGACGGTGAAACCCATCTTAAGCATAATGGCCCGTAGGTAAGCCTACTCAACCCCTTCATATGCCTTCATCATGTTGAGCTTCAACGCACATGATTGATGCTTCTTTGCCCTGTTCCGCTTCATAAAATGCAGACACTCATAAACAGTTATAATATTATCGGCAATCAGTCTACCAGGGACGAATGCAGATTGCTCTTCAGACACTATATCTGGTAATATTTGCTTTAGCCTGTAGGAGATGACCTTTGATGCTATCTTGTATAGTATGTTACACAAGCTAATTGGTCGGAACTATGAGAGGAGTGTGGTTTTTTTACCTTTGGGATCAAAACCAAGATAGTATCATTAATGCATGCAGCTGACTCTGTTCCATCAACACACTTCCCAATGATGCTGAAAGAAATGGGTCAGGAAGCCCTCAGGGCCCGGTGCGTTGATAGGGAACATCTAGAACAAAGCGTGCTTGACCTCCTGCTGAGTGTAAGTTGCATTGAGAACATCATTCATAGCAGGTGTTACTTTCCTTGGCACCGTTTCCAGTAATTCATCCATATTATGTACTCCCTCCGAGGTTTACAAACCTTTGTAAAAATCAGTGGCCAGGGCTTCCATCTCTAAAGCGTTCTCCCTCATATTCCCGTCTGGCATTTGCAGTGATTTAATTTGATTTTTACGACGTCAGCGGCTAGCTCTTACATGGAAAAAATGTGTTTTTGTCTCCATGGACGAGCCAATCCAAGCAGGGCCTCTGGCGCCACAGCATCTCTTCTCGACGGAAGAGCTCAACCAACATGTCTTCTATCTTGGTTTCCTCGTGGGTTGGTTCGGATCTGCCTGGGACAGAGCGCAGGTGTTCCAGAGCAGTTTTTAACCTGAACTGGGTACGATCCCACGTCAAAAGGTCACCCGCCAGGCCGTCTAGTTTTGCATGTAGGGTGTCAACATAGTCTGCAGCTTGCATGTTCCACCGCCCATTCATAGTAGTAAATAAAGATTCCTCCCACTCCCACATTGTTTCATACTTAAAGGCCCTCGGTCCCAATTGCATGCATGCACTTCATGTAGCATCAGTAGAACAGAAACATGAATAGAACTCGCAGCATTTTTATGGGCTAAGCTTGTGGAGGGTAGAGCTAGTGACCATTTCGGGTTAACCAAGCACCTACCCAGTCTAACCCTCGTCTAAGTGCCTCCCACAACCTTATTTTCAAAAGTCCAATCTGTCCCTGTATAACCTATATTAGATAGGCCACATGTGTCAATAGCATCTCTAAACCCATCAATCTGGGCTTGACTCCGATTGCCGATTCCATCATGCTCATGGATGTGTAATACTTCATTAAAATCACCCAAGACCGCCCATGGTCGTCCTTGTGTTGCAGAGATCCCTCAGAGGGTATCCCACGTTTTGTATCTCTCTGGCAACTAAGCTTCACCATACACAAAGGTCACCCTAACCTGCACATCAATCATATCATCTATCAACACATCAATGTGATACTTGGAGTTACCGATAACTTTAACTTCTATTTCATCTTTCCAGAAAATACCAAGTCCCCCACTTCTACCAGAACTTCTTACAGCAAAGCTTTTATGATAACCCAAAGTTCCTACCAAGTTCTCAACTCTCAAACCCTCTATTTGTGTTTCAAGAATGGAAAGAATAGAGAGGGAAAATTGCCTCGCTAAATCGCAAAGCTCTCAAACTATCGTCTCCTTGCCAATTCCACAACAGTTCCAGCAAAAGAGACTCATTGTGCTGGGCGGTACCCCCCTTGGAGGCCCGCCGAACGCGCATCAAATTTTTTGTTGGGGACAGAGTTCTTTGCCAGAATTGGGTCCTGCATTGACATACTTGGCTTGTTTCTCTTTGGCTCTTGCTTGGAGGAAGGGCTGATAGGAATCTCCGGTGCCGGCAATAGCAGGGTTTTGTTTGCTTGGGTTGTGGTAGATGGCACCTTCTGGATCGCATCTGAAACTCTGGTAGCCCTCTTCCTATTCCCGTCTGCTTCCTGCATAGCTACATCCTTCTCAGTGACCTCCAGATCATCACGGTCCTGATTGTGATAGGCATTGTTCTGTGATCTTGCTCGTCCTCCACGTCTCCTAGCATGGCCTCTGCCACGTCCACCTCTAGACCCGCTGCCCTCACCCGGACCATTGTCGGGTCCTCTGGACCAAGTTGCTTTGAGATCTTTAAATACCAATGCTTTGGGAGGGTGAGTCCCATCACCACATTCCTTGAACTGATGACCAAGATAACCACAGACTGCACACCAATCAGGTAGCCTTTCATATTTAACTCTAAAGATTACTTGCTCAAGTGTTTCCATTCTCTTGAACACCAAAGAAAAAATGTTTGTTAGGGGTTTGGTGACATCAATTTTCACACGGACTCATGCGAAATTTCCTTCAAAATCTTGTGATTTGGGTTCAACATATATGAAGTCACTGATACATCTCCAACGTATCTACTTTTCCAAACACTTTTGCCCTTGTTTTGGACTCTAACTTGCATGATTTGTATGGAACTAACCCAGACTGACGCTGTTTTCAGCAGAACTGCCATGGTGTTATTTTTGTGCAGAAATAAAAGTTCTCGGAATGACCTGAAAATCCACGGAAACACGTTTTGGAATTAATAAAAAATATTGACGAAAGAATCAACATCAGGGGCCCACACCCTGTCCACGAGGGTGCAGGGCGCGCCCCCTGCCTCATGGGCCCCCTGGGACTCCACTGACCTCAACTCCAACTCCATATATTCACTTTCGGGGAGAAAAAATCAGAGAGAAGGATTCATCGCGTTTTACGATATGGAGCCGCCGCCAAGCCCTAATCATCCTCGGGAGGGCTGATATGGAGCGTTCGGGGCTCCGGAGAGGGGAATCCGTCGCCATCGTCATCATCAACCATCCTCCATCACCAATTTCATGATGCTCACCGCCGTGCGTGAGTAATCCCATCATAGGCTTGCTGGACGGTGATGGGTTGGATGAGATTTACCATGTAATCAAGTTAGTTTTGTTAGGGTTTGATCCCTAGTATCCATTATGTTCTAAGATTGATGTTGCTATGACTTTGCCAAGCTTAATGCTTGTCACTATGGCCCGAGTTCCATGATTTCAGATCCGAACCTATTATGTTTTCATGAATATATGTTAGTTCTTGATCCTATCTTGCAAGTCAATAGTCACCTATTATGTGTTATGATCCGGCAACCCCGAAGTGACAATAATCGGTACCACTCCCCGTGATGACCGTAGTTTGAGGAGTTCATGTATTCACTAAGTGTTAATGCTTTGATCCGGTACTCTATTAAAAGGAGGCCTTAATATCCCTTAGTTTCTAATAGGACCCCGCTGCCACGGGAAGATAGGACAAAAGATGTCGTGCAAGTTCTTTTCCATAAGCACGTATGTCTATATTCGGAATGCATGCCTACATTACATTGATGAACTGGAGCTAGTTCTGTGTCACCGTATGTTATAACTGTTGCATGAGGTATCGCATCCGACATAATTATCCATCATTGATCCATTGCCTACAAGCTTTTCACATATTGTTCTTTGCTTAATTACTTCTCCGTTGCCACTGTTACGATTACTACAAAACTGCTACTCTTACTTTTGCCACAGTTACCGTTAGTTCCATATTACTTTGCTACTAAATACTTTGCTGCAGATATTAAGTCTTTCATGTGGTTGAATTGACAACTCAGCTGCTAATACTTGAGAATATTATTTGGCTCCCCTTGTGTCGAATCAATAAATTTGGGTTGAATACTCTACCGTCAAAAATTGTTGTGATCCTCTATACTTGTGGGTTATCAAGACTATTTTCTGGCACCATTGCTGGGGAGCATAGCTCTATTCTTTGAGTCACTTGGGATTTATATCTGCTGATCACTATGAGGAACTTGAAAGATGAAAGAACCAAGATTTTCCCCTCAACTATGAGGGGAGGTAAGGAACTGCCATGTAGCTCCGCACTTGATTCACCTTTTGTTTTGAGTAAACTTGCGACACCTACACCCACTATTTATTATGATATGTCGCATGTTATTGATGATGCCACTTCTGCTATGCATGATGCTTATGATGAAACTACTTCTATGCTTGATAATACTGTGCCATTAGGTGAGTTTCTTGATGAACAACTTGCTAGGGTTAGAGAGAATGAAATTATTGAAACTGATAATATTGATGAAAGTGATGATGAAGATTCTCCTCCTAGATATGAATTTCCTGATGTGCCTAAGGGTTATGTTATGGATGAAGAAACTGCTAGAGACCCTTTTGCTTGCAATGATAGATATGATCTTAAGAAATTGTTAGCTAAGCTGAAAGAAAAGTCTCTGAATGCTAGAATGAAATATGACCCTGCTTTTTCTACTTCACCTATCTGTATTTCTAATAAGGATTATGATTTCTCTGTCGATCCTGAGTAAATTACTTTGGTTGAATCTGATCCTTTCTATGGCTATGAATCTGAAACTGTTGTGAAACATCTTACTAAATTGAATGATATAGCCACCATATTTACTCATGAGGAAATAATTCGTTATTACTATATCCTTAAATTGTTCCCATTCTCATTAAAGGGTGATGCTAAAATATGGTTTAATTCTCTTCCTCCTGGTTGTGTGCGTAGTCCCCAGGATATGATTTATTAATTCTCTGTTAAATATTTCCCCGCTCATAAGAAACAAGCTGCCTTAAGGGAAATATATAATTTTGTGCAAATTGAAGAAGAGAGTCTCCCACAAGGTTGAGGGAGGCTTCTCCAATTACTCAATGATTTGCCTGATCATCCTCTCAAGCAAAATGAAATACTTGATATCTTTTATAATGGACTAACCGATGCTTCCAGAGACCACCTGGATAGTTGTGCTGGTTGTGTTTTCAGGGAAAGAACCGTTGAGAAAGCTAAATTTCTATTAAATAATATATTGAGCAGTGATAATGATTGGACACTTCCTGAACCAACTCCCAAGACAACTCCGAAGAAAAGGGGTATTCTATTTCTTAGTCCCGAAGATATGCAAGAGGCAAAGAAATCTATGAAAGAAAAAGGTATTAAAGCTGAAGATATTCAGAATTTGCTACCTATTGAACAAATACATGGTCTTGATAACCCGACACAGGTAGTAAAGGTAAATTCTCTCTATAGATTTGATGAAGGTGATATCCCTTGTTATAAGTCTTCTAGCCAATGCTTGGATGAGTTTGATAATTTTATTGTTAAACAAGAAAACTTCAATGCTTATGTTGGTAGACAATTGAAACGGAATGCTTACATGATTGAAAATTTGGTGACCTTAAGCTTATTAGTAAACATGCATCCATGGTTACCACTCAAGTAGAACAAGTGCTTAAAGCACAAGATGATTTGCTCAGTGAGTTAAATAATAAAAACAACGATAATGCTAATAGAGTTATGACTAGGGGTGGTAGAATGACTCAGGAACCTTTGTATCCTAAGGGCCATCCTAAGAGAGTTGAGCAAGATTCTCAAAGAACTAATATTGATGCACCTAGTCCTTCTAAGAAGAAGAAAAAGAAAACTGATAGGACTTTGCATGCTTCAAGTGAACCTATTGTTGACACACCTGAGAACCCCAATGATATTTCTGTTTCTGATGCTGAAACACAATCTGGTAATGAACATGAATCTAGTGAAAATGTTAATGATCATGTTCATGTTGATGCTCAACCTAGTAATAACAATGATGTAGAAATTGAACATGTTGTTCATCTTGATAACCCACAATCAAAGAATCAACATTATGATAAGAGAGACTTTGTTGCTAGGAAGCACGGTAAAGAAAGAGAACCATGGGTTCATAAACCCATGCATT
This sequence comes from Triticum dicoccoides, assembly GCF_002162155.2. Taxonomy (NCBI): domain Eukaryota; kingdom Viridiplantae; phylum Streptophyta; class Magnoliopsida; order Poales; family Poaceae; genus Triticum; species Triticum dicoccoides. The sequence continues at coordinate 702,650,985 of NC_041383.1, forward strand.
TTCCTCCTAAACCATCCAAGAAAAAGGATGATGAGGATTTTGAGCGCTTTGCTGAAATGATTAGACCTATCTTCTTACGTATGCATTTGACTGATATGCTTAAAATGAATCCTTATGCTAAGTATATGAAAGATATTGTTAAAAATAAAAGAAAGATACCGGAAGCTGAAATTTCCACCATGCTTTCTAATTATTATTTTAAAGGTGGAATACCAAAGAAACTAGGAGATCTAGGAGTACCAACTATACCATGCTCCATTAAAAGAAACTATGTTAAAACTGCTTTATGTGAGCTTGGAGCCGGTGTTAGTGTTATGGCTCTCTCTTTATATCGTAGACTTGAGTTGAATAAGTTGACACCTACTGAAATCTCTTTGGAAATGGCCGATAAATCAACTGCTATACCTGTCGGTATTTGTGAGGATGTGCCTGTTGTGGTTGCAAACGTTACTATCTTAACGAACTTTGTTATTCTTGATATCCCCGAGGACGATAGTATGTCGATTATCCTTGGTAGACCATTTTTGAATATTGCAGGGGCTGTTATTGATTACAATAAAGGAAATGTCACTTTTCATGTTAATGGTAATGAGCATACGGTACACTTTCCAAGGAAACAACCTCAAGTTCATAGTATCAATTCTATTAGAAAAATTTCAACAATTACTATAGGAGGTTTTCAGTTCCCTCTTCCTACTTTCAAAAAGAAATATGATATTCTTATTGTTGGGGACATGCATATCCCCGTTGAGGTAACCTAGTGTTATTCAAAAATTCTCCGGTTTTATGTTATTCGAAAGAGGTTTGTTAACAAGACTTGATCAACCTTGTTAGTGGATTCCTTTTGATGAGCATGAGATGGATGAATTTAGAAAGAACAACTCTCTGTACCCTCCTTTTACTTTCCGTTATTTATATTAAATAAAGCAAAAATAGTATTTTTCTGTCTGTTTTCTGATTTATCCATGAGATAAAAAATACCCCGAAAATAAAAGTTCTCCAAATGTCTTGAAAATGAAGTATGATTTTTTGTAGAATAGTTAAGAATTTTTGGCACTGAGAACACACCAGGGGGCCCACCATTTGGCCACGAGGGCACAGGGCGCGCGCACCCCCTAGGAGGGCGCGCGCACCCCCTAGGGGGGCGCCCCTACCTCTTGGGCCCCACATGGACCCCCTCCACTTATTCCAGCACCCACTCACTTCGTCTTCCTCTAGAAAAAAAAATTGTCCCATACCTCAAACCCGTTTCTAGCTCATCTTGCTGCCATTTTCGATCTCCTTGCTCAAAGCTCCATTCACAAAACTATTTTGGGGGATTGTTCTTCGGTATGTGACTCCTCCAATGGTCCAATTAGTTTTTTGTTCTAGTGCTTTATTTATTGCAAATTTTTGCTACTTAGGTGACCCTGTCCTTGAGATTGCATGTCAAATTTATATGGTCCAAAGTAGTTTTAATGCATGATATAGCCTCTAGGCACTTGTGGGAGTAGTTGCTATAAATCTTGTTGAGTTTGGTTCATTTTTATTTTTGAGTCACTAAAAATTTCAAAAAAAATTCAGAGAAAGAAAATGATGAAGAGATTGTGGCTCTTCGAGCCGAAGCTCGAAGGATAAGCAGAATGGGGAGAACAAAAAGCCCAAGTACAATCTTCCTCGCACCGCGGAAGTCCGGCTGTGTGAATGGCCTTGTGATGCATTCTTGAGGGCCACCGGAATCCACGATGATTTTTATTATTGGGCTGAGAATGTAGGCCCCACCGACTTCCTCCACGACCAGCGCGAACAGTATCTCCTACTCACTAATATTTTTGTGCAAAATTTTTATTTCCATGCTAAGAAATCACCACCTTCAGTGGAGTTTCACTTATATGATGAGGTTAAGGAGATTTCACTCCATGATTTTTGTCGGGTCTGCAAGATACCCTTTGTGGGCAGCATCTAGGAACCACATCGTAGTGATGTGGATGAATTTATTGATAGAATTGCTGTAGGGGAAACAAGGAAAGTTTCTGATGCAAGAATTACTAGTATACATTTTCCTATTCTACATTACTTTGTGATATTTGCTAGTAGATGTTTAATTGTTCATGGGAACAGTGGAAATCTTGGTGCTCCTGATCTTGTTATTTTGCGCCATGCTTTGTTTCATGATACAACTTTTAGTTTAGGCGCTATTGTTGCTAAACAGTTAAGTCTGAACCGTACAAAGGGCCCCATCTTCGGAGGAATCTTTGCTTCACACTTTGCTAAACACTTTGAGATACCTATTAGGCATTATGAGAAAGAAGAAAAGTCACTGCCCCCTATTTTTCTAGATTATAATAGTATGGTAGCACATGAATTTATTGTTAAAAATAAGAAGAAGACGCTTAAGTATAATTTGATATTTGATAAAACTCACTGTGAGACTATTACCTTGCCTGCACCCTCTTTGTTTAACATACTTTCACGCACGCACCTCATCTTGCCCGAGTCCATTTATGCATACTGGAGGCTGACACAAGTCCCACAGCCTGAGCCACCAATTGACCCGTATTGACAGTCTGTTTATCAGTGGGATCTGGTGGAGATCGCTAACCAGTGGCACCCTGAGGACCGTCCTCAGTACACCAGAGAGAGTAGCTTCGAGCAGTGGCCATAGACCAACTTAGGCCAAAAACCTAAGCTTGGGGGAGTACGTATCTCTCACCGACATTACATTCATGTTCACACACTCATGCTAGTTGTCGGTCTTCATACTTTTTCATTGTACTATCCATGCTAGTTTATTTCCCTTTTCTTGCTTTCTTCTTGTGTGTTTGAAAAACCTTAAGAAAAACAAAAAAAAATAGTTGTAGCCTTTAGCTAGTTTACTTTCCATGCTTGTAGTAGTAATATTAAAAGAAAACCCAAAAAGATTTGTCGTTCTTCTTTTGCTTGTTGGGAGCTTTCACGTGTAAATAGTTTTATTTCTTTTCTTTCCTTTGGGGGTCGAGAGGAGAAGACCACGATGAAAATGTTGAGTGGCTCTCATATGCATTATTGTTGATCTAACCAAGAGCCCATATTACCTTGTCTTCTCCTTTGTATTAAATGCTTGCAGATTCCAGCTTAGTCCATGCACATGCACTATTATTATTGTCCACGCCATTCGGTCGTGCGAGTGAAAGGCAATAATGACGATATATGAGAGAAGCTGGTATGAACTCGACCTATCTTGTTTTTGTAAATATGATTAGTCCATCATTCCTGATTCAGCCTATTATGGATGAAACATGTTTGCAATGACAATTAGAGATTATAGTTGCTCATGCCATGCTTAATTAGCTAGGAATTTATAATGGTTTACCTTGTGTGCCAACATGCTATTAAAACGGTTGTGATGTGGTATGATAGGGTGGTATCCTCCTTTGAATGACTCGAGTGTATTGACTTGGCACATGTTCACACATGTAGTTGAAACAAAATCAACATAGCCTCCATGCTATTTATGTTCATGGTGATTTATATCCTACTCATGCTTGAACCCATATTGGATTAATCTTAATGCGTGTTCATGACTGTTGTCGCTCTCTAGTTGGTCGCTTCCCAGTCTCTTTCTAGCCTTCACTTGTACTAAGTGGGAATACTGCTTGTACATCCACTTCCATAAACCCCAAAGTTATTCCATATGATTACACCATACCTTCCTATATGCGGTATCTACCTGCCGTTCCAAGTAAATTTGTATGTGTCAAACTCTAAACCTTCAAATGAAATTCTGCTTTGTATGCTCGAATAGCTCATGTATCAACTAAGGTTGTCTATATCTTCCATGCTAGGTGGGTTATTCTCACGATGAGTGGACTCCGCTCATCATTCACGAGAAAATGGCTGGTAACTGGGATGCCCAGTCCCATGCTTAAATCAAATCAAAATAATTGCAAACAAAACTCCCACGGGATTGTTGTTAGTTGGACGGCACCCATTGTTTCGGACAAGCCATGGATTGATCTTTTTTGGTGGTGTGGGAGTATAAAATTTACCATTTTGTTTGGGAACCGCCTATAATGTGTGTAGCATGGAAGATATCGAGATCTCTTGGTTGTTATGTTGACAATGAAAGTATACCGCTCAAAATATTATTTATCTTTGTTCCAAAACTCGAGCTCTGGCACCTCTGCAAATCCCTGCTTCCCTCTATGAAGGGCCTATATATTCACTTTTATGTCGAGTCATCATCCTCTTATTAAAAACACCCATTGGAGAGCACCACTGTCATTTGCATGCATTGCTATTAATTTACATTGAGTATGACTGTGACTAGATCTCTTTTACCATGAATTACAATGTATAGTCAGTCCTTGATCTTCAGGGGTGCTCTGCATTTATGTTTTGCAGTCTCAGAAAGGGCTAGCGAGATACCATCTTGTTATATCATATTATGATTGTTTTGAGAAAGTATTGTCATCCGAGATTTATTATTATAGCTCGCGAGTTGACTATGCCATTGATATGAGTAAATGTGAGACCTAAATGTTATTGTGAATATGGTTAGTTCAAAATCTTTGCTGAAAACTTGAATGCTAGCTTTACATATTTGCAACAACAAGATCAAACAGAGTTTGTAAAAGTTTTTCTTTATCACTTTCAGTTTGTCAACTGAATTACTTGAGAACAAGCAAAGGTTTAAGCTTGGGGGAGTTGATACGTATCCAACGTATCTACTTTTCCAAGCACTTTTGGCCTTGTTTTGGACTCTAACTTCCATGATTTGGATGGAACTAACCCAGACTGACACTGTTTTCAGCAGAACTTCCATGGTGTTATTTTTGTGCAGAAATAAACGTTCTCGGAATGACCTGAAAATCCACGGAGACATGTTTTGGAATTAATAAAAAAATATTGGCGAAAGAATCAACATCAGGGGGCCCACACCCTGTCCATGAGGGTGCAGGGCACCCCCCTAGGGCATGCCCTTGCCTTGTGGGCCCCCTGGAACTCCACCGACCTCAACTCCAACTCCATATATTCACTTTTGGGGAGAAAAAAACTCAGAGAGAAGGATTTATCGCGTTTAAAGATACGGAGCCGCCGCCAAGACCTAATCTTCCTCGGGAGGGTTGATCTGGAGTCCGTTTGGGGCTCCAGAGAGGGGAATCTCTCGCCATCGTCATCATCAACCATCCTCCATCACCAATTTCATGATGCTCACCGCCGTGCGTGAGTAATCCCATCATAGACTTCCTGGACGGTGATGGGTTGGATGAGATTTACCATGTAATCGAGTTAGTTTTGTAGACTTTGATCCCTAGTATCCATTATGTTCTAAGATTGATGTTTCTATGACTTTGCCATGCTTAATGCTTGTCACTAGGGCCCGAGTGCCATGATTTCAGATCTGAACCTATTATGTTTTCATGACTATATGTGAGTTCTTGATCCTATCTTGCAAGTCAATAGTCACCTATTATGTGTTATGATTCGGCAACCCCGAGGTGACAATAATCGGGACCACTCCCGGTGATGACCGTAGTTTGAGGAGTTCATGTATCCACTAAGTGTTAATGCTTTGATCCGGTACTCTATTAAAAGGAGGCTTTAATATCCCTTAGTTTCCAATAGGACCCCGCTGCCACGGAAGGATAGGACAAAAGATGTCATGCAAGTTCTTTTCCATAAGCATGTATGACCATATTCAGAATACATGCCTACATTACATTGATGAACTGGAGCTAGTTATGTGTCACCCTATGTTATAACTATTGCATGAGGAATCGCATCCGACATAATTATCCATCATTGATCCATTGCCTACGAGCTTTTCACATATTGTTCTTTGCTTAGTTACTTCTCTGTTGCCACTGTGACGAGTACTACAAAACTGCTACTGGTACTTTTGCCACCGTTACCGTTAGTTCCATATTACTTTGCTACTAAATACTTTGCTGCAGATATTAAGTCTTTCAGTGTGGTTGAATTGACAACTCAGCTGCTAATACTTGAGAATATTCTTTGGCTCTCCTTGTGTCGAATCAATAAATTTGGGATGAATACTCTACCCTCGAAAACTGTTGCGATCCTCTATACTTGTGGGTTATCAGTCACCGACAGTCGCTGACAAAGCCTTGATCTTGGAGAAAAATACATTCGGAAGGTCATGAATCTGCATCCAAATATCAATTTTATTAAGCTCTATGGTTGAGGGCTTGGTGAATCCATCATAAGGTGACATAACCACAACTTTCCCCTTAAAATTCCAAGGTCCTTCGTACATCACTCTTTCCGAGTCACCAAGGCAAGAAAATTGCAACGAGTACAGATTATCCTCAAGAGGTTGAATTTTCACCTCTTGCGCCAGATCCCAAGCCACTCTCATATTCCTATACAACCATTATTGGCTGTAGGGTTTATCAGTATGAACCCTAGCTAGCCAGCGCCATCCAGCGGGTTGCTTCCATTGGCAGCTCGTTAGGAACATGTGTTATTCTTTTTTTTCCCGTTGCAACGCACGGGCTATTTTGCTAGTAGTTATCCATGGTGGTCATGTTTCCATGACCGCAACTGCTAATTCGGGACTGGTTTGGCCCGGAGTTAGCTGTGGGGCAGGTATTGTGCCTGGCCCGCCACAGTTATGATTTTTAGGTATTTTCTGCATTTTATGACATGCATGTTACACAAAGCATACTATCAAATTTGTGAGGAAATAGTGTTTCTAATGATATTATTTTCATATTATACATCTTAACTTGTTACCGGTTGTTAAACATACGTATTAGTCCCTATATATATCGATGGAGGGAGTACTCTTTTGGTTTTAGTGTTCCATTATAACTACAAATGCATTAAATGTCCTAAATATATCATATTAACCCAGAATAGTCTCAAATTTGATCATGAAACTGCTACCTCTTGAGCTTGCGTTGGTTTTTCCCTTGAAGAGGAAAGGGTGATGCAGCAAAGTAGAGTAAGTATTTCCCTTAGTTTGAGAACCAAGGTATCAATCCAGTAGGAGACAATGCACAAGTCACTAAATACTTGCACAAACAATCAAACAAACTTGCACCCAACGCGATAAAGGGGTTGTCAATCCCTTCACGGTTACTTGCAAAAGTGAGATCTGATAGAGATAGATAAACGTTAAAGTAAATATTTTTAGTATTTTTGGTTTATAGATCGGAACGTAAAAGATTGCAAAATAGTAGACCGGAAACTAATATGATGGAAAAGAGAACTTATATGATGGAAAAGAGACCCGGGGGGCATAGGTTTCACTAGTGGCTTCTCTTAAGATAGTAAATAATACGGTGGGTGAACAAATTATTGTCGAGTAATTGATAGAAAATCACAAAGTTATGACGATATCTAACATGAACGTAGGCATCACGTCCGTGTCAAGTAGACCGAAACGATTCTGTATCTACTACTATTACTCCACACATCGATCGCTATCCAACATGCATCTAGAGTATTAAGTTCATAAAGAACAGAGTAACGCATTAAGTAAGATGACATGATGTAGAGGATTTAACTCAAGCAATATGATGAAAACCCCATCTTTTTATCCTCGATGGCTACAATACAATACGTGCCTTGCTGCCCCACTGTCACTGGGAAATGACACCGCAAGATTGAACCCAAAGCTAAGCACTTCTCCCCTTGCAATAAAAATCAATCTAGTAGGCCAAACTAAACTGATAATTCAAAGAGACGTGCAAAGATATAAAATCATGCATATAAGAATTCAAAGAAGATTCACATAATATTCGTAGATAATCTGATCATAAATCCACAATTCATCGAATCTCAGCAAACACACCATGAAAGAGTATTATATCGAATAGATCTCCAAGAACATTAAGGAGAACATGGTATTGAGAATCAAGGAGAGAGAAAAGGCCATCTAGCTACTAGATATGGACCCGTAGGTCTGTGGTAAACTACTCACGCTTCAACGGAAGGGCAATGGTGTTGATGTAGAACCACTCCGTGATCGAAAAGGTCCCTAGATGGGATCTCACGGGTACAAAAGGTTGCGGTGGTGGAAAAGTGTTTTCGTGGCTCCCCCTGATGGTTTTGGGGTATAAGAGTATATATGGGCAAAAGAATTAGGTCAGGAGACCCATGAGGGGCCCACAAGACAGGGGGCACGCCCTACCCCCTAGGCGTGCCCTCCACCCTTGTGGCCGCCTCGTGGCTCCTCTGACTTCATCTCCAAGTCTCCTGGTTTGCTTCTGGTCCAAGAAAGATCATCGCGAAAGTTTTATTATGTTTGGACTCCGTTTGGTATTCATTTTTCTGCGAAACTCTACAATAGGCAAAAACCAAAAACTGGCACTGGGCTCTAGGTGAATATGTTAGTCCCAAAACTAATATAAAATAGCATATTAATGCATATAAAACATCCAAAACAGATAATATAGTAGCATGGAACAATAAAAAAATTATAGATACATTGGACACGTATCAGAAACTTGCAATGGTGTATATTTAACCCGAAAAAGTTTAAGCGGGGAATGATTAAAAAATTGAGTTACCCTTCAAACCTGACAATTTCCCTTCGAAACCCCGATTCTTCCCTGGAGAGACTTCATTTTCTACTCGAAGTGCATCAATTTTTTCCATAACTCTCTCAAAATTTTACCACACCCTCTAGGGGTCATATCATGACACTATGCCAGGTTTCATCTTTTTCTGATTTCATTTACATCTTTTTTTAATAAAAGGCTGGAAGGATCGAGAAGAGGTATCTAGAGGGGGTGATTAGACCCTCAACAAGCAAAAGTAGCAGTTTTTATGTTCTTCAAGTTGAGGTGGAGGTTTAGCACAATTTTAAGCATTCCCAATACATTTCAAGCAAGCATGGCAAGAGTATAAGCGGCAGAAATAGTAAAGCATGCTAGTTGCAAGAAAGTAAAATGATGGGATTGGAGTGTGCAAACGCAATGTAGACACAGAGATTTTTGGCGTGGTTTCGATAGGTGGTGCTATCGTACATCCACGTAGATGGAGACTTCAACCCATGAAGGGTAACGGTTGTGCGAGTCCATGGAGTGCTCCACCCACAAAGGGTCCATGAAGAATCAACCTTGTCTATCCAACCATGGCAATCGCCCATGAAGGACTTGCCTCACTCAGGTAGATCTTCACAAAGTAGGCGATCTCCTTGCCCTGACAAACTCCAATTGGTTCAACTCCACAATCTTGTCGGAGGCTCCCAGGTGACACCTAACAAATCTAGGAGACACCACTCTCCAAAACGTAATAGACGGTGTGTTGATGATGAACTCCGTGCTCTTGTGCTTCAAATGATAGTCTCCCCAACACTCAACTCTCTCTCAAAGATTAGGCTATGGTGGAAAGAATATTTGAGTGGAAAGCAACTTGGGGAAGGCTAAAGATCAAGATTCTCGTGGTTGGATTGGAATGTCTTGGTCTCAACACATGAGTAGGTGATTTTGATGAGGACATGACTACCTTGGATACGACTAAAAATATTGCATACATTCATATCTGTCAGGTGATTTCTAGTGCAAACTATTCAATAATCTATTTATGTTATCCAGAACAAAAATACTTCACACACTTTTGTGTTTTGTCTAATTGCAGGTGTATGGGACATTTGTACAATTCACATATGAAGATAAGGGACAAAGAGATGTTTACTTGCTGTTCAAAAAGTTCTCTCCCATCACTTTTGGGCCAAGAGAAGATAGAGTCCAAGTCTCTCATGTTCTGGATTCAGATTCGGACTGCACAGACATACCTGACTCAAAACGCCAACAACTTTTTCATACGGACTCCGAATTGGGTGATTCTTTTTTTGTTGGAATCTAGATTTTGTGCTCTTTCTAGAACAATTGGATTCACCTTCAAATTCGTCCGGAGCGTTGAGATATCGACAAAACAATCAGACGATGCAGCAGAATCCGAGTCAAACAACAAGTCCAAAGGTGTTGCATCACCTCCACTTTGGCTCATGAGCCTTGTACGACCTTGGGTTGGTTTTAGGATGCCTTGGGACGTTCTCCCACCTTCTTGGCCGCCACCCCTTCCTCCTATATAAGTATATCCATCTAGTAGCTTTTTCCTTGGGATTTGTTTAGTTAAAAGTTAGCCAACGCAACTTCGTGTGCTTCGTTTGTGTCCAACGACCAGACCAAGACCACTTTCGGATCCCCACCTTTATCAATACTTCATCTATATTCGCAATATTCAGATTGCTTTATCATATTCTTGCTTGTTCTTCAATTGCTTGCAGGAATAGACCTTCGTGGTCAGGTTGATTGTGCTTCGGCGTGGTCAATAACCTCTCGGATTTGGTTTAGCGATTGCTAAGGCGCAACGTCGTGCATGTTTGTAGTCGGATCGTCAAAGTCATCTCCACCAAATCGATAGTTATCATCTCATCGAAAGATCGGGACCCTCCGCCTCTATCAAGTGGTATCAGAGCTTTAGGTTGCTTGGTGAGAATTTCCAGTTTTTCCTAGATTACATTTATTTTCTTACCTATTGTCCAAGAAAAAGCCACAAAAAAAAGTTAGATCTATTCATCCTCTGTCCAAGACAATCTGAGCCTTTGCAATTTTCTTTTCATTGTTTGCATTATTGAATTATCGGTGGCATCGCCGTGTCGAGTTGCTGGTCTTAGTGTCTAGTTCGTTTAGAGTTTCGAGTTATGTTCACATTAGTCACACCGCCGCTGTATCATTATCCCTTCCACTGTCCACCATCCCATCTATTAATTTCCACCACGTGCTACGCATTGTTCATTGTCATAATCATAGTTGAGGTCATTCACATCTTCGCCTGATCCAATCTGCATCTTATCTAGTTTGTCTTGGAAAGAGGGAGAAAAAAAAGATTGAGAAAAAAAAAGATTGAGAAAAAAAAAGAAAAAAAAGAAAGAGAAAAAAAAGTCAGAGAAAAAAAGAAACAAAAAGTGTGAGGAAAAAAAAGAAGAGAAAAAAACAAAATTCGGATCTATCTAGACTCAATCTCATACTTGAATTCGGACTGGAATCTGTTTTGTGCACTGCTCAATAAAACAGGCATAACTTTCTCGTACGAAGTCCGTTTTGGCTCCGCGAGTACTCAAATTAAAGCTAGAGACGATACGCATCTAAATAGTTTCAGAAGCTAGTTCAATATTTTGTACCTCAAAATCGGCTTCTAAATAGGTCTTTTTGCCCTCTGAAGTTCGCGCATATAGTTTGTTCCAGTTTTTTAGGCCAGTTTTAGAATTCTTTGACTCGTCATACCAATTCGGAATTGAGTGATTATTTTTGCATTGGAAAGCTTGAGTTAGTAGCATTCTTTGAAAAAAGTTATCAGAAAATTGGCTCAAACTTTTCAAGAGGAAAGTTGGAGAGAGAGTTGTTGTATATCCTGCTTGGCAGTTGTTTTTCATAATTATCTTCACTGCCGTTGTGATCTTCACTTATATCTTGCGGTCCAGAGTTACTTAGTATCCTTCATTGATGCTAGTTGTGCTACGCCGTGACCTCATTAGTGTTCTAGGCTCGTGTTTCTAGTCCGGTCTAGCCTAGGACCAGCACAGTACCGTCATTGAGCGTTTATTCAACATTGCATCTTTGAATTGATTATTGCTAAAAAAATTTGCTCCCATATATAGCCAAACCCAGCTCCACATATTTCTACACCGTGTATACGTACGTTCCCCTAGCAATCGCTTTACACAATCTTCAGAGTTACTTGACACCGCTGGTTGCCTGTCACCACCTGTTGCATGGTAAGAACTTGTAAGATATTGATATTTGCTATACTGTGAGCGTTTTACCACAACATCCTAGTAGTTCATAGGAACATTATTCTTGAATTTTGTTTCTTGTGTCTACTAATCATGATAGGTTCCGGAGATAGAAGTTCTTGGATGACGGACACATCTCCACCATCACGAGAGTTGGGACAACACACACAAGCACATGGTCAGGTTATCTCTTTACCGTCATTTGAGGGTAGATTTAATCCTACTATTTATCTTGCTTGGGAGCTTGAAGTTGAACAAGTTTTTAGTCACCAAGACTTTTCTAAACTTAAGCGAGTACGAGCTGCCACTAGAGCGTTTACTAGTTTTGCTTCTGTTTGGTGGAGTGTGCATTGTAAGAAAAACAATGATAACCAACCCACAACTTGGAAAGATTTGAAAGATGTAATGAGACAACAATTTTTCCCTCCTTACTATCATCGTGAATTGCTTCGCAAATTTGAAAAATTGAAACAAGGCAACAACATTGTTCATGCTTACTACCAAGAGTTCAAATCTTATATGCATCATTGTGACATAGAAGAATCTGAGGATGATACAATGAATAGATTTTTGGGTGGTTTGAACCATGATATCCGTGCAAGATTTCACTATATTCCTCGTTGCATTACTGGTATGTATGTTCGTGCTTGTACCTTTGAGAGACAGATACAGGAGGATGCATTGGGTGACTACAACAACTACTATTCCAGTTCATGCTCACCACCGCTGGTTGGTTCCTCCACCGTTGCACCTACTAGAGCAGCCCCACCTCGGATTGTGAGCGCGACATCATCTCAAGAGTATGGTGCATTGTCAACGTCCGTACCTACATCAGCTACATCTTTGCGACAAGGTAACAGTAAAGGTATTGATGATATAACTTCACATGAGAATGATGCATCCCTAGTTAACTTGAATGCATCATGTGTTGAGTTACCTGGTGATTTGAGCACAACACTTATTTTAGAGAATCATGTTACTATCATGAATACATCATGTGATCAAACAACTGAAATACCAACAATTTTGAGTGCGCCCATTGAATTAACTGTTGATGTCAAAGAACCATGTGAATCAGGAAATAAATCGGATTTGGATCAAATACATTTTAAAATAATTGTGCCAATATTTAATCATTTTGATATGACCTCTAATCTTGGTGATCATTCTGTGTCAAATGACTTATTGCATGTTTTATTAATTAAGCATGTTGTAGCATGTAAATTTGATGCACGTAAGGTTTATTCATCAATGTTGAGATGGTTTAATGATGAATATTGTCAATCTTTTGATAGGAATAAGAGCTTCACTTATATGTGCAAACTGAGTTGCTATATTTTCATGCCTTCTACCTATGATAATATTTTGGCTTTATATTTTATGATCTATGAAAGTTACTCATGTATACATGTCTCATATGTGCAAAAATTAAGGGAAGTAAAAATGGATGACATATACATATACAACATGTATACCTTGTCTCTTTTGTTAGCCACATTTCAGATTAAGCAACGCCGAGGCCGACTTTGTTTTCAAAAAGGGGAGGATGATGAGGACATGACTACCTTGGATACGACCAAAAATATTGCATACATTCATATTTGTCAGGTGATTTCTAGTGCAAACTATTCAATAATCTATTTATGTTATCCAGAACAAAAATACTTCACACACTTTTGTGTTTTGTGTAATTGCAGGCGTATGGGACATTTGTACAATTCACATATGAAGATAAGGGAGAAAGAGATGTTTACTTGCTGTTCAAAAAGTTCTCTCACATCACTTTTGGGCCAAGAGAAGATAGAGTCCAAGTCGCTCACGTTCTGGATTCAGATTCGTACTGCACAGACATACCTGACTCAAAACGCCAACAACTTTTTCATACGGACTCTGAATTGGGTGATTCTTTTTTTGTTGGAATCTAGATTTTGTGCTCTTTCCAGAACAATTGGATTCACCTTCAAATTTGTCCGGAGCGTTGAGATATCGACAAAACAATCAGACGCTGCAGCAGAATCCGAGTCAAACAACAAGTCCAAAGGTGTTGCATCACCTCCACTTGGGCCCATGAGCCTTGTACGACCTTGGGTTGGTTTTAGGATGCCTTGGGACGTTCTCCCACCTCCTTGGCCGCCACCCCTTCCTCCTATATAAGTATATCCATCTAGTAGCTTTTTCCTTGGGATTTGTTTAGTTAAAAGTTAGCCAACGCAACTTTGTGTGCTTCGTTTGTGTCCAACGACCAGACCAAGACCACTTTCGGATCCCCACCTTTATCAATACTTCATCTATATTCGCAATATTCAGATTGCTTTATCATATTCTTGCTTGTTCTTCGATTGCTTGCAGGAATAGACCTTCGTGGTCAGGTTGATTGTGCTTTGGCGTGGTCAATAACCTCTCGGACTTGGTTTAGCGATTGCTAAGGCGCAACGTCGTGCACATTTGTAGTCGGATCATCAAAGTCATCTCCACCAAATCGATTGTTATCATCTCATCGAAAGATCGGGACCCTCCGCCTCTATCAGGTTCTCTCTCAGAAAATGAGTAGTGGAAGTGTAGGCACGTTCTGATGACTCTCTCTCTGATGAAGAAGGGGTGGAGGGGTATATATAGCCTCCACACAAAATCCAACCATTACACACATTTGATCCAACTCAGCCAGACCGAACATAAGAACCCAGTGAGACCGATTCAATTCAAAATGTCAATGTTAGGAATCTCAGTGGGACCGACATGATCAACTCGGTGGGACTGATATGCTAGGGCTAGGGCAAAACCTCATCTTAGTGAGACCGATTGCATAAACTCGGTGAGACCGATTTCAACAATGAGCAAACATAGATTTGGTCAGGCAAACTTGGTGGGACCGATCACATATTTCAGTGAGACCGAAATAATTACAACAGGCAACAGAGAGTTTCCAAGGCCATCTCGGTGGGACCGAGATCCGTATCGGTGTGACTGAATTGTCTAGGGTTTATGGCAGTGGCTATGTCAACAGAACTCGGTGTCGCCTGATAGATCAAATTGGTGGGGCCGAGTTTGACTTTAGGTTTTGGACATATGTGGAAATGAGAAAGTGGTTGAGGGTTTTGGAGCAATATCACTAAGCATTTTGAGCAAGTAGACCATTAAGCAACACCTCATCCCCTTTTAATAGTATTGTTTTTCTATGGACTCAATATGATCTTGGATCACTTAAATGAAAATGAAGAGTGTTGAGCCTTTGCCAATATTTGTCCTTAGCATTTTAAAGGGGTTTCACATCCTCTTGTCCTTGCCACGCCATTGTTGAACTCATCTGAAATGTACTCGATAAAAGTATTAGTCCAACAAGAGATATGTTGTGATTAATTACTAAATTCACCCAGGGAGCACTTGTGCTTTCAAAGGCATTTACCACCTTTTCATAGTTAGAAATCATTTAATACCTCGAAAATAGCAAATCAAGCAAACAAAGTGCCAAAGTTTCACGTGATTCTTGTTATGGTGTGCTATCAATCCTATTAATGAATTGGACAATCACTCATGTCCTAAAATACAACTGCTTCACAAAAACACAAAAAAAAACTAAATAAATTACAAGTGGCAGGCGTCCAGAAACATCTGCCACTAATAACTTGGTTACTAGTGGCGGGTGAGCATGGGTGCCCAGCACTGCTAATCTCTCCACTTATGCACCATTTAGCCCCCATACGGTACTTAGCCAAATTCTCGGTTCCCCCAAATCTCTAGTGCCTGGCTGCACCTTCATCCCCATCGAGCGTCACCATCGCCCCCCCACCCTGATGCCATCTCTCCCTTGCGGAGGTTGTTGCCTTCGTCTCCATGTCGCCACGCCCCTCATCCCAGACCATGTCCCCTCTATGATGTCGCCACCCTCGACCATGATGCCTCGGACTCTTCCATGACACCCTCCGAGTGAGCCACCGCTGCCCCCATAACCAGCAGCTATTAGGAAGATTTTTTACTATTTCTTTACCTAATTTTTCTTACTATAATCGAGCCAAGGTTTTGATAAGCACTAGCAGAAAAGGGGGCATTTGCCCCGGTTCATAAGGGTCTTTAGTCCCGGTTGACTAAAGGGTCGTTACTAATGCCTCCCCCCTTTAGTCCCGGTTCTAACACGAACCGGGACAGATGTGCCTCCACGTGGCCGGTGCGCCGAGCCCAGGCAGGAGGGCCTTTGGTCCCGGTTGGTGGCACCAACCGGGACCAAAAGGCATCCACGCGTCAGCATTTCAGTGGCTGGGGTTTTTGTTTTTTTTAAAGGGGGGTGGGGGTGGGGGTTTTGGGGGGTTAATTTAGGTGTTTCATATATTGTGATAACTAGCTAATTAATAGAGAGAAGTGTCATCTCTTATGTCCGTGCTTGGTCGATGCTACGTACTGTACATAGAGAGGCCCTCGACATGCTAGCTAGTAAGAAAATGAAGGGAACCATTAAGTACAGAAGTTCATAATGCATACCGAGAGAAGTGATCGATCGACCTCTCCTTCTCCGAGAGATTGGTCGAACAACAAGTTTTCGTATTATCTATCCGACACTACTGGCTGCATACATATACAATATGTAAGATCTCTTACAATCCCCTAGCATTTGAAATCAACTTCCACATGGTATTCTCCGGCTTTATTGATGACGTGGTCAAGAAAGAATCCCGCCAATTCCTCTTGAATTGCTTTCATGCGATCTTGTTCTAGGAGTTCATTCCGCATTTGCCACGTCTAATTTGAATAAGGGGGTTAATACATATATATGAATGAAACTCAACAGAAATGATGGTGTAATAAAATGAAATTGTGAATATTATTGCTTACGCACTTCATATTGCCTTTTAGAGTAGCCCCGCTTATTTTTCAAAGTCGCGTTGTAGATGAACTCGCACACGTAGTATCCACAGTAATTATTCCTTTGTTCCTGCCGCAAGCACTTTACGAGAAATAGAGGTCAATCAAACTCATAATGAAGCATTATAAATGGCATTGATGAAAGTATAGCTATAGAATCAACGGGAGATGCACGCAACTAGCTAGCTAGTAGTACATACTTTCAGGTATGTATATCGCAGCTCCTTCGGCAGTCCCGAAGCTTTTGCGGTGAACTGTTTTCAAACCCTGCAAGACAAAGAAAATTATTATTATTACTTGAGGTATCAGGAAATGAACAAAAAGTTGCCGATATGGTGCGATAATGATCGATTGAACTTACTTGTTGAGCATTTTAGTCATGTCTGCATAGGTTTCGGGATCTTTTCGTCTCGAGTCTAAGACGGTTACTAGTCCCCACTCAAGCTTAATCTCCAGAAGAACATACTGGAAGTTGCGCACGCATGCATAACTCATCAATTACATTACTATAACCTCGCTCGAGTAATAAGGGAAACCTAATATGCACACGACAGTGACACTCACTCGAAGTTGTAAGGAAAGAGTATTAAATCTTTGTTTTGATTTTTGATCAACGATTGTAGCAAGTTGGCCTTGGCCTCTTCGGCGTGCTTTTTAACCTGAATTTCATCTATGATATTTATGTTAATGAACCCAATATCATACATTTCTTGTTTTCTGCACTCGACGATCTTCAATCTGCATAATATAGTGAGGATAATTAATTATAAATACATGCAATGAAAGAGCTGAGCTATATATAGAGACTTAATGACAGAAATAATACTTACAGACAGTAGCAAAAGACCGTTAATTTATCGAGGGCCTTTTGATTGAAGAACTCGAAGAACTCCTCAAATGGAACAGGCAACAGATCAGTTCCAACGAGGTCGTGCTCCTCTTTAATTCTCAGAAACAAAGTATTCGCCCCCCAGACTCTCTGCAGGTTTTCATGTACCAATTATGGAATCTTCGCATCATCGTTGTTAGAGATTTTTCATCTTTGACGAGAGACTTCCCGTACTCGTATCTGTGTTCGTCCACCTCCATGAAATCAAAATTTACATCGTCAGGCAGGTTATCTGCAAGATTGCTATAACTGGGCACCGTCCTCGTAGCATTAGCGACGATGTCGCCGCTAGACACATTGAGCGGGGGGCACGATTGATTTGCTTGTTCGCCGAGCTGGGCAATTTTTTCGTAGCTGCTCGTTCTTTTAAGCTTTGATCACTGACAATACTTCCAGACCGCTCCGCTGCGAGATATGCCTGTTCAGTAATGCGCTCATAGTTGGTTCTCGGCGGAGACTTTGGTGGTTTCCTCAGGGCATCGATAGTGCGCTTTGCTTTCACCGGATCTACCTTCTCCTCCGGAGGTGGATGTCTCTCTGCTTTCAACCCTTTAAAGAAGTCCTCCACTTCGGTCCGCACGATCTTCGTGTTTTCCTCCTCGGTCCTCTCATATGGTAACTTCTCTAGAGGCTTGAGAGAAGGATCGTATCTGTATTGCCTCCCGCCTCTGTTGGCTATACTGCTAGACGTCGAAGCAGACGGAGCGGCTGCGGCGTCTGTCTTCTTTCGTGCTTGCTTACGAGGCGGAGGAGAAGGACTACGACATGCTGGAGCAGCCAGGGCGGCGGCGGGTCTCTTCCGCCCTTGCTGGCGAGGCGGAGAAGGAGGAGGCTGTTGGCTGCTCGGGCGTGCCGGCGCAGGCGGAGAAGGAGGCGGAGTGCCGCCATGCGTAGGAGAAGGAGGTCGAGTGCCCTGATCATCACTCGCCGGAGGAGGAGGTGGTGGAGGAGGCGGAGTTCCCTGACTCGTCGTCGTCGTCGAAGGAGGCGTCCAGTTCGGAAGCTTGATGAACTCCTTCCTCCATAGGCATGGAGTCTTCAGAGCAGAACCCAGCCGAGTCTCCCCTTCACCAGTAGGGTGGTCAAGCTGGAGGTCCTCAAATCCCTCCGTTATTTCGTCCACCGTCACCCTAGCATATCCTTCTGGAATCAGACGACAGTGAAAAGTTGCGCCGGGTTCAGAAGGTCAAACTTGGCCGACAGCCGCCTTGACTTTTAAGTTCTGCCATTGCGTCATAAGGTGGCAATTTTGAGACTCCGTGATAAAATCCACGTGGTACCTAGCAAGAGCCGTCAAGACATGCTCCGGCTGAAGCAGCTCGGTGGAAGCCACGCTGCTTCTCCGCTGAGATGGCGGGGTAGCTTCGGGGGAAGTTTCGGCAGATCGTTTGCTGCGATCTGCTTCTTGTTCCTCTAGCCCTTGTACCCTTGTGTGCAGCGCCTGCAGTTGGCTATGCTCCACTTTCTTCCTCCTCTCCTGGCATTTGTAACCGTCTGCGTCTGGAAAACCAACCTTCCACAGAATGGAGCCTGGCGTGCCTCGTGTCCATCCAGGGTGCTCAGGATTCCCGAGGGCCATTTTGAGCTCGTCGTTCTCCCTGTCTGGAACGAATGTCCCTTGCTGCGCTGCATCGATATAATGCCGAAGCCTCTTGACTGGTATTTTCAGTTGCTCGTCCGTCCAACGACACTTCCCTGATACAGGGTCCAAGGTTCCGCCAGCCCCGAAGAACCAAGTCTGGCAACGGTCTGGCCAGTTCATTGTCTCTGGTTCAATCCCTTTATCAAGCAGATCATTCTCAGCCTTGGCCCACTTAGGCCGGGCTTTGAGGTAGTCACCTGACCCCGTGCAATGGTGAAACTTCTTCTTCGCAGCATTTTGCTTGTTTGTCGCCGACATCTTCTTACTCTTTTTTGATGTCTTGTGGGCCACAAATGCAGGCCAGTGATCTCCGATCTTCTCATATTTGTCGATGAATTCTGGTGTCTCTTCTTTGTCGACAAACTTTTTCAGCTCTTTCCTCCACCTCCTGAATAGGCCTGCCATCTTCTGAAGAGCAAAATACTTGATTAATTGCTCTATAACTGGCTTCTCCGGATCCTCCTCTGGCGGTAGGGTGAAATTTGCCTTCAGCTCAGTCCAAAGATCATCTTTCTGCATATCATTGACATAAGACACCTCAGGGTCTTCGTTCTTAGGCTTATACCATTGGTGGATGCTAATCGGGATCTTGTCCCTAAAAAGAACCCCGCATTGAGCAGCAAATGCATTCTTTGTCCGGATGGGTTCAATAGGTTCACCGTCGCGCGCGATTGCTGTGATCTCAAACCTTTCATCCGAGCTCAACTTTTTCTTCGGGCCTCATCTCCTTACCGAAGTTGTGCTCGATCCAAAGGGCTAGAAAAAAGAAGAAAGACAAGAGTTAATTAATATGTGTACATATACCAAAACAATGAATGCATCAATTAGCTAGTCAGCACAGGCTTAACTAATATATATACCTGGCCAGACTCGGTTCGGTCACCGGAGCCGTCATCACGGTCTCCTTCTTGCACCGTCATTGGGTCACCGGAGCCGTCCTCATGGTCTCCTTCTTGCACTGGCATTGGGTCAAAGGAGCCATCATAATCATAGCCTACTTCTTCACCCAGTCATTCCATACCATCGGTGTCCTTCAGAAACGAGAAGACGGCATCACTTCCTTGTGCGATTATGTCCCCCAACATCGGTTCTGTTGCTTCGTCTCGGGGGGTGTCCATAGTTTCTACAAATATTTACAACATGGCAATTATTATTCAAACATGACATATATGGATACATTAGTGGCAAACGTAGAACTAGCTAGCTAATCACAGTAAGGAATCATATTAATTAGTGACCTCGAGGCTGCTTCTCTAGGGTTTGGGGTGGCCTCGACAACGCTTCAAGGGGGTAATATCGACAATGACGAGATACATACATAGGAAAATAATGTTATCGGGGAGGGGGTATATCGACCCCCCACGTGTTGAAGTTATCGGGAGGGGGTATATCGACCCCCCCCCCCCACGTGTTGAAGTTATCGGGAGGGGTTTATATCGACAACGACGACATACATACATGGG
>NC_041383.1:702671941-702677243 GCF_002162155.2 Triticum dicoccoides
TGAAGTTATCGGGAGGGGTATATGGACGACGACAGACCCGATAAAACATAAGAAAACAAAGAAGAAATAAAAAGAGAAGAAGAAGACAGGAATAGAAGAGAAGATCGAAGAAAAAAAGAAGAAAAAAAAAAGAGGAGAAGAAGAAAGGAATAGAGGAGAAGAAGAAAAAATAGAAAATAATAGAGAGAAGTGTCCTCTCTTATGTCCGTGCTTGGTCGACGCTACGTACTGTACATAGAGAGGCCCTCGACATGCTAGCTAGTAAGAAAATGAAGGGAACCATTAAGTACAGAAATTTGTCATGCATACCGAGAGAAGTGGTCGATCAACCTCTCCTTCTCCGAGAGATTGGTCGAACAACAAGTTTTTGTTTTATCTATCCGACGCTACTGGCTACATACATATACAATATGTAAGATCTCTTACAATCCCCTAGCAATTGAAATCAATTTCCACATGGTATTCTCCGGCTTTATTGATGACGTGGTCAAGAAAGAATCCTGCCAATTCCTCTCGAATTGCTTTCATGCAATCTTGTTCTAGGAGTTCATCCCGCATCTGCCACGCCTAATTTAAAGAAGGGGGTTAATACATATATGAATGAAACTCAACAGAAATGATGGTGTAATAAAATGAAAATGTGAATATTATTGCTTACACACTTCATATTGTCTTTTAGAGTAGCCCCGCTTATTTTTCAAAGTCGCATTGTAGATGAACTCACACACGTAGTATCCACAGAAATCATTCCCTTGTTCCTGCCACAAGCACTTTACGAGAAATAGAGGTCAATCAAACTGATAATGAAGCATTATAAATGGCATTGATGAAAGTAAAGCTATAGAATCAATGGGAGATGTGCGCAACTAGCTAGCTAGTAGTACTTACTTTCGGGTATGTATATCACAGCTCCTTCGGCAGTCCCGGAACTTCTGCGATGAACTGTTTCCAAATCCTGCAAGACAAAGAAAATAAGTATTATTACTTGAGATATCAGGAAATGAACAAAAAGTTGCCGATATGGTGCGATAATGATCGATTGAACTTACTTGTTGAGCAAATTACTCATGTCCGCATAGGTTTCGGGATCTTTTCGTCTCGAGTCTAAGACGTTTACTACTCCCCGCTCAAGCTTAATCTCCAGAAGAACATAGTGGAATCTGCGCACGCATGCATAACTCATCAATTACATTACTATAACCTCGCTCGAGTAATAAGGGAAACCGAATATGCACACGACAGTAACACTCACTGGAAGTTGTAAGGAAAGAGTATTAAATCTTTGTTTTGATTTTTGATCAACGATTGTAGCAAGTTGGCCTCGGCCTCTTCGGCATGCTTTGTAAGGAATTTCGTCTATGATATTTGTGTTAATTAACCCAATATCATACATTTCTTGTTTTTTGCACTAGACGATCTTTAATCTGCATAATATAGTGAGTATAATTAATTATAAATACATGCAATGAAAGAGCCGAGCTATATATAGAGACTTAATGACAGAAATAGTACTTACAGACAGTAGCAAAAGACCGTTAATTTATCGAGGGCCTTTTGATTGAAGAACTCGAAGAACTCCTCAAATGGAACAGTCAACAGATCAGTTCCAACGAGGTCGTGCTCCTCTTTAATATTCAGATACAAAGCATTCGTCCCCCCAGACTCTCTGCAAGTTTTCATGTACCAATTATGGAATCTTCGCATCATAGTTGTTAGAGAGTTTTCATCTTTGATGAGAGGCTTCCCGTACTCGTATCTGTGTTCGTCCACCTCCAAGAAATCAGGAAGTTGATCGTCAGGCAGGTAATCTGCAAGATTGCCATAACCGGCCACCGTCCCCGGAGCATTAGCGACGATGTCACTGCTAGACACATTGAGCGGGGGGCACGATTGCTTTGCTTGTTCGCCGAGCTAGGCAATTTTTTTTCCCAGCTGCTCGTTCTTTTAACCTTTTATCACTTACAGTACTTCCCGACCGCTCCGCTTAGAGATATGTCTGTTCAGTAATGCACTCATAGTTGGTTCTCGGCGGAGACTTTGGTGGTTTCCTCAGGGCATCGATAGTGCGCTCTGCTTTCACCGGATCTACCTTCTCCTCCGGAGGTGGATGTCTCTTTGCTTTCAACCCTTCAAAGAAGTCGTCCACTTCGGCCTGCACGATCTTCGCGTTTTCCTCCTTGGTCCTCTCATACGGTAACTTCTCTAGAGGCTTGAGATAAGGACCGTATCTGTATTGCCTCCCGCCTCTGCTTGTTGTACTGCTAGACGCCGGAGCAGACGGAGCGGCTACGGCGCCTGTCTTCTTTCGTGCTTGCTTACGAGGCGGAGGAGAAGGACTACGACGCGTCGGAGCAGCCGGGGTGGCGGCGTGTCTCTTCCGCCCTTGCTGGCGAGCCGGAGAAGGAGGAGGCTGCTGGCTGCTCGGGCGCGCCGGCGCAGGCGAAGAAGGAGGCAGAGTGCCACCATGTGCCGGAGAAGAAGGAGGCTGCTGGCTGCTCGGGCGCGCCGGCGCAGGCGGAGAAGGAGGCGGAGTGCCGCCACGCGCCGGAGAAGGAGGCCCAGTGCCCTGATCGTCACTCGCCGGAGAAGGAGGCGGTGGAGGAGGCGGAGTGCCCTGACTCGCCGGAGGAGGAGGACGAGGCGGAGGCGTCCAGTTCGGAAGGTTGATGAGCTCCGTCCGCCAAAGGCATGGAGTCTTCAGAGCAGAACCCAGCCTAGTCTCCCCTTCACCGGTAGGGCAGTCAAGGTGGAGGTCCTCAAATCCCTCCGTTATTTCATCCACCATCACCCTAGCATATCCTTCTGGAATTGGTCGGCAGTGCAAAGTTGCGCCGTGTTCAATAGGATAAACAGAGCCAACAGCCGCCTTGACCTTCAAATTCATCCATCGCGTCATAAGGTGGCAATTTTGAGCCTCCGTGATAGCATCCATGGGATAGCTGGCAGGAGTCGTCAAGACATGCTCCGGCTGAAGCAGCTCGGTGGAAGCCACGCTGCTTCTCCGTTCAGATGGCGGGGTGGCCTCGGGGGAAGCTTCGGCAGGTCGTTTGTTGCGATCTGCTTCTCGTTCCTCTAGCCCCATTACACTTTCGTGCAGCGCCTGCAGTTGGCTCTACTCCAGTTTCTTCCTCCTCTCGTGGGTTTTGTAACCCCCTACGTCCGGAAAACCAACCTTCCACAGAATGGAGCCTGGCGTGCCTTGTGTCCGTCTAGGGTGCTCAGGATTCCCGAGGGCCATTGTGAGCTCGTCCTTCTCCCTGTCTGGAACGAATGTCCCTTGCTGCGCTGCATCGATATAATGCCGAAGCCTTGTGACTGGTGTTTTCAGTTGCTCGTCTGTCCAATGGCACTTCCCTGATGCAGGGTCCAAGGTTCTGCCAGCCCCGAAGAACCAAGTCCGGCAACGGTCTGGCCATCTCATTGTCTCTAGTTCGATCCCTTTATCAAGCAGATCATTCTCAGCCTCGGACCACTTAGACCGGGCTTTGAGGTAGCCACTTGACCCCGTGCGATGGTGAAACTTCTTCTTTGCGGCATTTTGCTTGTTTGTCGCTGACATCTTCTTACTCTTTTTCGATGTCGTGTAGGCCACAAATGCGTGCAAGTGATCTCTGATCTTCTCATATTTGCTGATGAATTCTGGTGTCTCTTCTTTGTCAACAAACTTTTTCAGCTCTTTCCTCCACCTCCTGAATAGGCCTGCCATCTTCTTAAGAGCACAAGACTTGATTAATTGCTCTTTAACTGGCTTCTCCAGATCCTCCTCTGGCAGTAGGGTGAAATTTGCCTTCAGCTCAGTCCAAAGATCATCTTTCTGCATATCATTGACATAAGACACCTGAGGGTCTTCCACCTTAGGCTTATACCATTGGTCGATGCTGATCGGGATCTTGTCCCTAACAAGAACCCCGCACTGAGCAGCAAATGCGTTCTTTGTCCGGATGGGTTCAATCGGTTCGCCGTCGCGCGCGATTGCTGTGATCTCAAACTTTTCATCTGAGCTCAACTTTTTCTTCGGGCCTCGTCTCCTTACCGAAGTTGTGCTCGATCTGGAGGGCTAGAAAAAGGAAGAAAGACGAGAGTTAACTAATATGTGTACATATACCAAAGCAACGAATGCATCAATTAACTAGTCAGCACAGGCTTAACTAATATATATATATACCTGGTTGGACTCGGTTCGGTCACTGGAGCAGTCAGCACGGTCTCCTTCTTGTACCTCCATTGGGTCACCGGAGCCATCATGAACATAGCCCTCTTCTTGTACCGGCATTAATGGGACGGAGCCATCATGAACATAGCCCTCTTCTTCACCCAGTCCTTCCTGACCATCGGTGTCGTTGAGAAATGACGCAACGACATCACTTCCTTGTGCGATTATCTCCCCCAACATCGCTTCTGTTGCTTCGTCTCGGGAGTGCTCCATAGTTTCTGCAAATATTTACAACATGTCAATTATTATTCAAACATGGTATAGATGGATATATATTAGTGGAAAACGTAGAAATAGCTAGCTAATCACAATAAGGAATCATGTTAGTGGCCTCGACGCTGCTTCTCTAGGGTTTGGGGTGGCCTAGACAACGCTTCACGGGTTTGGGGTGGCCTCGACACAATGCTTCAAGGGTTTGGGGTGGCCTCGATGACAATGCTCTTTTAACTTGGTAAATTTTGGTGGCCTCAAGAGAGTTTGTCGGGTAGGGGCGCAGCGGGAAGGGGTAGGAGACCAACATCGTTTTTTCTCTAGGTTTTGGGTGTCCTCGAGAGTTTTGGTCGAGTGAGAGGGCTGAGGGGGTATATATATCGACTGCCCCTCATGTCGAAGTTATCCGGGAGGGGTATATATATCGACCGCCCCTCATGTTGAAGTTATCGGGAGGGGTATATCGACGACGACAGAGGAGAAGATCAAAGAAAAAAAAGAAAAAAAGAGGAGAAGAAGAAAGGAATAGAGGAGAAGAAGAAAAAATAGAAAATTCTATTTTTTCTTCTTCTCCTCTATTCCTTTCTTCTTCTCCTCTTCTTTTTCTTCTTTTTTCCTCTTCTTATTTATTTCTCCTCTTCTTCCTCTCCTCTTCTTCTCCTTTCTTCCTCTTCTTATTTTCCTTTTTCCTCTCCTTCTTTTTCTTCTTCTTCTTCCTTCTTCCTTCTTCTTCTTTTCTTCCTTTTCCTTATTTTACTTTTTCCTCTACACTAACCTAAAATGCACTAACCTAAAATCGATATCTACTAACAACCTAAATAAAAAATTAATACATATATTAAAAAACATATATAAACAAAAAAAATGCTATGAACATTA
>NC_041383.1:702677253-702678113 GCF_002162155.2 Triticum dicoccoides
ACGACGACAGAGGAGAAGATCGAAGAAAAAAAAAAGAAGAAGAAAAAAGAGGAGAAGAAGAAAGGAATAGAGGAGAAGAAGAAAAAATAGAAAATATTCTATTTTTTCTTCTTCTCCTCTTCTTTTTCTTCTTTTTTCCTCTTCTTATTTATTTCTCCTCTTCTTCCTCTCCTCTTCTTCTCCTTTCTTCCTCTTCTTATTTTCCTTTTTCCTCTCCTTCTTTTTCTTCTTCTTCTTCCTTCTTCCTTCTTCCTCTTTTCTTCCTTTTCCTTATTTTACTTTTTCCTCTACACTAACCTAAAATGCACTAACCTAAAATCGATATCTACTAAAAACCTAAATAAAACATTAATACATATATTAAAAAACATATATAAACAAAAAAATGCTATGAACATTATATTCATACATAGATAGCCACATCCATTCATCATATAGCTACCACATACATATATACATTATATATATATGAAAAAATGCATATATGCACATATATACACATATACAAAAAAAATACACATATATACACATACAAACACATATATATACATATACACATATACACAAAAAAATGCTGGGCAGGGGCGGCGGCGCGGCGGCCGCGCAGGGGCGCGGACGGGAGGGGCACGGGAGCATGTGCTCACAGAGGACGGCGGCAACGGCGAAGGCGAGCAGCCTGACGGCGTCGGTGGCGGCGGCGACAGTGAAGGCGAGCAGCCTGGCGGCGTCGGTGGCGGCGGCGACGGCAAGGTGGAGCAGGGGCGTCGGGCGGCGACGGCGACGAGGAGGAGCAGGGGGCGTTGGGGGAGAAGTGGGGGATTTGGTCGAAAACTGCTAAGTGTTGTATATATATCAAGAGC
>NC_041383.1:702678123-702709775 GCF_002162155.2 Triticum dicoccoides
GCGTCGGGCGGCGACGACGACGAGGAGGAGCAGGGGGCGTCGGGGGAGAAGTGGGGGATTTGGTCGAAACTGCTAAGTGATATATATATAGCAAGAGCATTGGTCCCGGTTCGAGGCACGAACCGGGACCAATGCCCCCGTTAGTCCCGGTTGGTGCCACCAACCGGGACCAAAGGCCTCTTTTCAGCAGCCCAAAGGGCGGGAAACGGCGGCCTTTGGTCCCGGTTGGTGGCACCAACCAGGACTAAAGGTGGGGCATTGGTCCCCGTTGGTGCCACAAGCCGGTTCCAATGCCCCCCTTTAGTCCCGGTTGGTGTCACCAACCGGAACCAAAAGCCCCTGTGCTACCCGCGTCGCGGCCAAAATTTAGTCCCACCTCGCTAGTTGAGAGGGCTCGAGAGTGGTTTATAAGCGCTGCTGCGCCCACCCCCTCGAGCTCCTCTCAACTGCAGGCTTTCGGGCCTAATTTCACACTATGCTGATGTGGGCCTATTGGGCCTTCTGCGGGCCTGAATCCTGGCCTAGGTTGGGTTTCTAGTCATATTCAGGCCGTGGTAGCCCAATAGGTGGCAGTTTTTTTTAGTTTTTTTTCTATTTTTTTGTTTTGTTTTTGCATTATTAACTTTCTTTTGTTTTTTGCTTTATTTTTTAATTCTTTTTGCTTTTTGTTTTAGAAAAATTATAAAATTTCTGTTAGTGCCATTAGTTTTCAAATTTGAATACTTTAAATTTGAATTCTTTGAAATTTGTGTGAATCACAAGTTTGTGATTAACTTTACTAAAAAAATGAACATAGATGCGCCTATAGAGAAAAAAGGTCCAGACGAACCGGGACCAATGGCCCACGCGGCTGCCCTCTTGAGAGTGTTCTTGGTGAGAACATAGTTGACAAGGAGCGAATCGGGATTAATGGTATTACGAGGGCCGAACCATAAGACATTAAAGCATTTCAAATGAACTCTGAAAAAGTTGAAAGTTGGCATGGTATCATAATTTCACCCACATAGCATGGTATCATCATAATAGTTGCGGGAGAAAGTCTTCACTTTTTCTTCGCTTGTGTCATTTGCTTATTGCGCCGTAACCATGGATAATCTTCATCGTTTATCAGGATGCTGGAGTCAGCCTTGACTTTGAAGGGAGGAATTTCATGAAACTTTTCATAATCTTGAAACATGTCTGTCTTGCCCTCCACTCCCACGATGTCCCTTTTTCCTGAAAGAACTATGTGGCGCTTTGGCTCATCGTATGATATATTCGCTTCCTTATCTTTTCTTTTTCTCGGTCTGGTAGACATGTCCTTCACATAGATAACCTGTGCCACATCATTGGCTAGGACGAACGGTTCGTCAGTGTACCCAAGATTTTTCAGATCCACTGTTGTCATTCCGTACTGTGGGTCTACCTGTACCCTGCCTCCTGACAGATTGACCCATTTGCACTTAAACAAAGGAACCTTAAAATCATGTCCGTAGTCAAGTTCCCATATGTCCACTATGTAACCATAATACGTGTCCTTTCCCCTCTCGGTTGTTGCATCAAAGCGGACACCGCTGTTTTGGTTGGTGCTCTTTTGATCTTGGTTAATCGTGTAAAATGTATTCCCATTTATCTCGTATCCTTTCCAAATCGTAACAGTCGAAGATGGTCCCCTGGACAACAAGTACAACTCATCACAAGCAGTGTTGTCACCTCTGAGACGTGTTTCCAACCAACTACTGAAAGTCCTGATGTGTTCACATGTAATCCAGTCGTCGCACTGCTCCGGGTGTTTGGAGCACAGACTGTTCTTGTGTTCATTGACATACGGGGTCACCAAGGTAGAGTTCTGTAGAACTGTGTAGTGTGCTTGAGACCAATAATATCCGCCCCTGCATATTATTGAGTCCCTTCCAAGCGTGCCTTTTCTAGTCAGTCTCCCATCATACCGCGATTTAGGGAGACCTATCTTCTTAAGGCTAGGAATGAAGTCAACACAAAACCCGATGACATCCTCTATTTGATGGCCCATGGAGATGCTTCCTTCTGGCCTAGCGCAGTTATGGACATATTTCTTTAGGACTCCCATGAACCTCTCAAAGGGGTACATATTGTGTAGAAATACGGGTCCCAGAATGACAATATCGTCGACTAGATGAACTAGGACGTGCGCCATGATATTGAAGAAGGATGATGGGAATACCAGCTCGAAACTGACAAGACATTGCACCACATCACTCCTTAGCCTTGGTATGATTTCTGGATCGATCACCTTCTGAGAGATTGCATTGAGGAATGCACATAGCTTCACAATGGCTAATCGGACGTTTTCCGGTAGAAGCCCCCTCAATGCAACCGGAAGCAGTTGCGTCATAATCACGTGGCAGTCATGAGACTTTAGGTTCTGGAACTTTTTCTCTGGCATATTTATTATTCCCTTTATATTCGACGAGAAGCCAGTCGGGACCTTCATACTAAGCAGGCATTCAAAGAAGATTGCCTTCTCTTCTTTGGTAAGAGCATAGCTGGCAGGACCTTCATACTGATTTGGAGGCATGTCGTCTTTTTCGTGCAAACGTTGCAGGTCCTCCCGTGCCTCAGATGTATCTTTTGTCTTTCCATACACGCCCGAGAAGCCTAGCAGGTTCACGCAAAGGTTCTTCGTCACGTGCATCACGTCAATTGAAGAGCGGACCTCAAGGTCTTTCTAATAGGGTAGGTCCCAAAATATAGATTTCTTCTTCCACATGGGTGCGTGTCCCCCAATGTCATTCGGAACAGCTAGTGCGCCGGGACCCTTTCCAAAGATTACGTCTAAATCATTGACCATAGCAAGTACGTGATCACCGGTACGCATGGCGGGCTTCTTCCGGTGATCTGCCTCACCTTTGAAATGCTTGCCTTTCTTTCGACATTGATGGTTGGTCAGAAGAAATCGACGATGGCCCAGGTACACATTCTTCCTGCAGCTTCTCAGGTATATACTTTCGGTGTCAAGTAAATAGTGCATGCATGCGTGGTATCCCTTGTTTGTCTGTCCTAAAAGGTTACTGAGAGCGGGCCAATCGTTGATGGTCACGAATAGCAACGCCTTTAGGTCAAATTCCTCCTGTTTGTGCTCATCCCACGTACGTACACCATTTCCATTCCACAGCTGTAAAAGTTCTTCAACTAATGGCCTTAGGTACACATCAATGTCGTTGCCGGGTTGCTTAGGGCCTTGGATGAGAACTGTCATCATAATGAACTTCCGCTTCATGCACATCCAAGGAGGAAGGTTATACATACATAGAGTGACGGGCCAGGTGCTGTGATTGCTGCTCTGCTCCCCGAAAGGATTAATGCCATCCACGCTTAAAGCAAACCATACGTTCCTTGGGTCACGTGCAAACTCAGCCCAGTACTTTCTCTCGATTTTTCTCCACTGCGACCCGTCAACGGGTGCCCTCAACTTCCCGTCTTTCTTATAGTCCTCACGGTGCCATCGCATCAACTTGGCATGCTCTCCGTTTCTGAATAGACGTTTCAACCGTGGTATTATAGGAGCATACCACATCACCTTCGCAGGAACCCTCTTCCTGGGGGGCTCGCCGTCAACATCACCAGGGTCATCTCGTCTGATCTTATACCGTAATGCACCGCATACCGGGCATGCGTTCAGATCCTTGTACGCACCGTGGTAGATGATGCAGTCATTAGGGCATGCATGTATCTTCTGCACCTCCAATCCTAGAGGGCATACGACCTTCTTTGCTGCGTATGTACTGTCGGGCAATTCGTTATCCTTTGGAAGCTTCTTCTTCAATATTTTCAGTAGCTTCTCAAATCCTTTGTCTGGCACAACATTCTCTGCCTTCCACTGCAGCAATTCCAATACGGTACCGAGCTTTCTGTTGCCATCTTTGCAATTGGGGTACAACCCTTTTTTGTGATCCTCTAACATGCGATCGAACTTCAGCTTCTCCTTTTGACTTTCGCATTGCGTCCTTGCATCGACAATGACCCGGCGGAGATCATCATCATCGGGCACATCGTCTAGTTCCTCTTGATCTTCAGCAGCTTTGCCCGTTGCAGCATCATCGTGCACATCGTCTGGTTCCTCTTCATGTCCAGTAGCATCACCGTATTCAGGGGGCACATAGTTGTCATCATACTCTTCTTCTTTGCCGTCTTCCATCATAACCCCTATTTCTCCGTGCCTCGTCCAAACATTATAGTGTGGCATGAAACCCTTGTAAAGCAGGTGGGTGTGAAGAATTTTCCGGTCAGAGTAAGACTTCGTATTCCCGCATATAGGGCATGTACAACACATAAAACCATTCTGCTTGTTTGCCTCAGCCACTTCGAGAAAATCATGCACGCCCTTAATGTATTCGGAGGTGTGTCTGTTACCATACATCCATTGCCGGTTCATCTGCATGCATTATATATAATTAAGTGTGTCAAAAATCATTACAGAACATCATAATAAATAATTAAGTGACCAAATTAATAGAAGTTCATCATCACATTAAAACCAAAGTACATACATAGTTCTCATCTTCAAGCGAAAATCATTACAGAACAACATAAAGCTCTGCAGAGCATCTAAATTAATTAAACCATACATTGAAACTATGTAAAACATTTCAATGCGAAAACAAATGCGATCATAATCGCAACTAAGGTAACAACTGATCCAACGGCATAATGATACCAAGCCTCGGTATGAATGGCATATTTTCTAATCTTTCTAATCTTCAAGCGCATTGCATCCATCTTGATCTTGTGATCATCGACGACATCCGCAACATGCAACTCCAATATCATCTTCTCCTCCTCAATTTTTCTTATTTTTTCCTTCAAGAAATTGTTTTCTTCTTCAACTAAATTTAACCTCTCGATAATAGGGTCGGTTGGAATTTCCGGTTCAACAACCTCCTAGATAAATAAAATCTATGTCACGTTGGTCGGCATAATTGTCATAAACAATAAATGAACCAATAGTTATGAAAAGATAATATATACCACATCCGAATCATAGACAGGACGAGGGCCGACGGGGGCGGATACCAAAACCATCGCACTATATAAGATGCAATAATAAAAGTAAGAAAATAATACAAGTATCTATCTAAACATACAAGTAAGAATATTTTTCCTTTCAGAAAGAATATAAGAACAAGAGGCTCACCACGGTGGTGCCGGCAATGAGATCGGCGCGGGTGATCGACGGCGGTGAAGACGGGGACGGGGCGTGACGGACCGCTAAACCTAAACAAATATTGAGGAAAATGGAGCTTGGAGATCGAGCTTGGAGAGGAGAAAGCTTAAGTAGTGTGGCTCGGGCATTCCATCAACCACCTTGTGTGCATAGGAGGTGAGCTAGAGCACCACAAAGCTCCCCCCCCCCCTCGTCGGCCAGGAAAAACAGAGCACTCGCGGGTATATATAGGCACCTCATTGGTCAGCCTTTGGTCCCGGTTCATGCCACCAACCGGGACCAATGGTGGTGGGCCAGGAGGGAGGCCCATTGGTCCCGGTTCGTCCCACCAACCAGGACCAAAAGGTCCAGACGAACCGAGACCAATGGCCCACGTGGCCCGGCCGCCCCCCGGGGCTCACGAACCGGGTCCAATGCCACCATTGATCCCGGTTCTGGACTAAACCGGGACTAATGGGCTGACCCGGCCTGGACCATTGCCCCCTTTTCTACTAGTGAAGCATAAGGAGCCTGGCCACGGGCTTTGTTAGCCAACACATCTTTGGTTTTAATAAGCATAACGAGTTATATATGCATTTAATCTTTTTGGTTAGAATTTGATTTTATTCTACAATAACATTTTTATTTAATTTTCCCTTATGCCATGGGCTTTGTTAGCCAAGACACGAGGCAATTTGCATTTTATCAAGAAGAAATTAGGAAGTACCTTTGCTTGGAATAACCCAAATCATGGGTTTTGGTACTGCCATCAAACCGAGGGGGATTTCACGGGTTTTGGTACATGCCATCGAGCCCGGAAGGGGGTATTTGTCTTTCTGGTCATCGTTCGTCTACGTTCGTGTGTCTTTAGGTTGAACCATTCCAACCTACGCTACTCTTTATCGACGACGGTTAATATTTTGATGTGCTGGTCCTATGGGGTCTTAGCACGACAATTTCCTAAATGTCTAGTACAACAAGTTTTGGCCGGCTCAGCGAGGAGGGGCGATGGCGGCGGCGCGCCTTCGGATCACTTCAGTGTTTGTAGTCGTCGCTAGGTGGTCTACGCATTTGCATGCAATTTTTATTATTTCTGATGTTCATTATACTAACCTGGTTGAAGATGAATAAGATCGGAAGTTTTTGAAAAAAAAAATGTCACTGTGCGGTGATGACTTTTTATTGGAATGACCGTTGGCCCGACCAATCTTTATTACTAGTTTACTACTACAGTCTTTGCAGCCGTTCGATGCGGCATTCTCATGTACAGTGCTCCGGCACGTACAATGGTCACGCTAGCTCCCGGAGAGCGAAACTATTAAACGCCGTATACGCTTGGCGTGTGCCAATAACACCACACATCAGAAAAAGCTGACCGTCTGGGTTATCAAAGATTCGAAGCGTAGGTAGGTTCCAACATGCATAGTAGAGATGATTAGGCCCTGCAGCGGACGCGGCTAATCTGCACCCGAGCTCATATGCTCCCGCATGAACAGTAAAATCAAAAAAAAATCAAAAAAAATTCAAAAAAATCCAAATTTTCTTTTAGTGAAACATTGACAAAAGTTCTAAGTGCCTGCAAAAATTCGTCATGAAATCACATTCCTAGAAGGCGTGGCAAAAAAAAGAAAATAGTACTTTGAAAAAGCTACTTTCAAACGCATTTTGAAGCACTGAATTTGTTTTTTTTACGACGCCTTCTAGGAATGTGATTTCATGACGAATTTTTGTAGGCACTTAGAACTTTTGTCAATGTTTGTCTCAAAAATAATTTGAAATTTTTTAAATTTTTTTGATTTTTTTTATTTTACTGTTCATGCGGGAGCATATGAGCTCGGGTGTAGAATGGACTTTTCGCCCTGCAGCCAGTCACAGGATGCCCATGAAAGCCATTCATTACTACTAGTACTAGTACTCATGCATGCATGGACAGCGTATACGAATTAATCGTACTCCTACTCCTACTAGCTAGTCGTAGACGAGCACTGGTTGCACTAGCACTACAGTGTCGCACGAATGCACGATGCATGCATGGCCACGTGATACTACATATTACTATGAGTATATATATGTTTACTGGCAGCTGCTGCGACGCTGAACCACGGATATTACTATGGGTCTTTTCTAGCAATTCAATTGCGCAGGTTGTCTCTTTCGACAAAAATTCATGCAGCGGAGGCACCGAAGTAGAAGCACAGTACGTATGTATAGTGCTGCACTAAACATATACTACGTGCCAACCCATGCGCGCGTGTACGTACGTACCGGTACCGCCGTAGTTGGGCAGAGGAGCTGATCGAGGGTGTGGTTCGATACCATGGGTCAGTTGTCTTGCGTGACGCTAGCTCACCGGTACGATCGACGAGTGCAAGCCATGTACGTCAAGCTAGCTAGGCTTTTGTCTGGATGGACGAGCCCGGGATGGTGTCGTGTCCGATCACTCCAGATAGATGAGAGAGACCATGTTCTTCTTTCTTACAAGTCAGCTAATTTTTTGTGGTGCGGATGTGGTCTTATTACCGCAGCAATAGAAAAAACTGAGTGCACACAACATTATGCACGTTTCTATAGTGTTCTATATTTTTTCGCGGGGTATTGAATTAATTTACTTTGAGTATTGTTTTACTAGTATTTTTTGGGGGTCACATACATACGCACACTTATCCTATGAACTCATCCACACACTCCCGTAGATGCTAAGTAGGCAGATTCTGAGATTGACGAAGTCGTCATATACGTCTTGTAGTTGACGGGGCCATACCGTTGAAAAAATAGCATCAGAGAATATGAAATAACTGCACATGTGGCAAGTCTAAGACTCAAAACTGGGTGAGTGGTTCCACCACAAGAAACTTAATAACCATAGATATAAACTAAACATAGAAATGATGTATAAGTTACCCTCCGTCTCATAATATAAAAGCGTTTTTGACATTACACTGTGTAAAAAACACTTTTATATTATGGGACGGAGGGAGTAGTAGTCAAAGTGGGGGAAACCCTTTTTCGGTAGTAGTCAAAGTCATGCACCGAAGATCATGTAAAATCAAGCGGCTCTACATTTTACGCATGGCTCGATGTAACTACGTACGGAAACTATTGTTCTCTTATCTTCCAGCTCACGATCGGTAAAATCCAGCCTGACAACCGGCACGGCGAGCGAGCGGCGTCAGAAGGAAGCGCGCGTACGCACGCGATCGCAAGAAGCCAACGGTTGCGGCTATCGTCGGCCACAAACGCGAACCGGTTCCTTGGAAGGCAGCCTCACCGCCAGGCAAGGACGCCGGCCGGATCGAGCGAGATCACACGCGGTCACGTACGCCACTCTTTCCGTCAAGCCACAGCTCCCCTACGGATCGTAGCGCCCAACACGACACTTGAGAGAGGCAGACATGCACAGATCTAGAGGGACGGAGAAATAGACAAGCGGTGGCGGTGGAGGGAGAGGGGAGGGCAACGGCAACGGCAAACATGCCATGCCTGCGGCTGCAGCGTGCAGGCGGCAGGGGATGGCGATGGAGCTACGATGCACTGCAGTGCATTCAAGCCCAGGACACGCACAGTGCCCTCCCTGCCCTGCCCTGCCCTGTCTACGATCCATCTATCGCCTATAGTGGCCAGGATCAATCGGATCGTACGTCACTAGTAGCGTGGTAGTACGTTCGTCGTTACCCCTGCTGGCGCTCGAGGCATGTCGGAGCGTGAGCTAGAGTCGCCTAGCCCTAGCTCTGTCGCCATCGCTCCATCGGCCTCCTAGTGATCGACGGATCCTTCAATGCGGCCCATAAATGCCCCAACCTCCCCTTTGTTTCTCCGGTTGGTTGGCGAATTCATTGCATGCCCCCGCGAGAGCGCGTGCTGCCAATTCCTTGTATATGTACCCACGCCATGCCATGCCATGGGCGCCGCATACCACCAACGCGCTTTGCACCCCCAACCGGCCTCCCTCCTCTCGTCCTCTTCTTCCTCGGCCTCATCTCTCTACCCCTCTCTTTCCCGCACCGCCTCCATGAAGGGAAAGCCGGCCTCTTCCTCATTCTCTCCGGCCACTCTCTTCCCCCATCTCCTTCCGGCCGGCGGTTTTCCCTCCAGGTCGATCGTCGTCAACCATGCTTTTTTGTGTGTCAATTCTTGGGTAAATCCTGCGAATCTGGTGAGTTGTGCTCCTCGGATAGCTCCTGTAATTTCGTACCTGCGAGGCGAGCGAACGCGGTATTGGTGCGGTTCAATCAGAGAGCTGGTGCCCCCGGAGGCAAGGGGTTCCGCCCTTCGATTGAGCCGTGCCAATATCACGTGGTTTCTCTTGATTCGCATCCTCCTTCCATGCGCATGCTTGCAAATTCCATGGTTTCAATTAAGGTAGCATGCACTGAACGCTACCGAGCCACTATTAGTACTATTGGTTGATTGGATTTTTGTAGCATGGAGGAAGTTTTTCTTTTGAAAGAACAGCATGAATATTTCAAATTTGCAATAGCATGTCTGAATGTGTGACATATAGAGTTTCTTGAATCAAAATGTAATTAAGGTATCTTCCCACCATGTTAATTTCTGGCGTTGTTGCTTAAAAATAATAGTGTTGCCGTGTTGGTAGTACAAACTAGTAGCTCTGATCCTTTGTCGAAAACACAAACATCGTATATATAATTATCGGACCTGTGGCATGTTATATTTCAAGTCCTGTTAATTATGCCATTTTTCTTGACTGTCCTGTGACACAAGTTTGCGTACGCTGTCCTTGATTTCATGCTGCCAAAAAATGGCACACGCACACTTCGATCCCATTCTACCATCTAGAATTGGTCTAGTCTAATTATTTAACGCACACACACACACACCGGTCTGTCTGGTATCAGTGTGCACTATGCAGTAGCGAAGTTGCCCAGGTTTCGCTCACTATAGCAATTGGCTCCTGAGGAACAGCATAATTAAAGACTATTTAGTATAGTACTTAGTTAAGATCGACTGGAAGGACCAAAAGATCCTAGTACAGGTGTAGATTACAGATACAGACAGTGCCCCGCTGTTTTGCCCACTTGTGTCTGAAAACACGAAGAGGCTTATATAAGTGGCCATTAAGGAACACCAGTCCACCCACATTCAGTTGAGTCTTAATTACCTATAATGGCCTTAGTTGGAAACACTGTGTTAATCACCTATTTTACAGTAGTTGGAAACACTGTGTTCTGTAAAATTGCCTTCTCTTATATGTGAAGCCAGCTTTCATGTCTCTACTTCAGTTTCCTGGCTTTATTTGTAAGAGAAGCCAGCTACTCAGTACTCTGATTTTGGATGCGTAGTGATGAGCGGGCAATGCAAACTCCAGCTGATGACCTTTTTCTTAGTTATCTTTCCCTGGTACTACTGTACATTCTTCCAGAACTTGTTTTGATAAAGGACATTTTCATTCAGTCGATATATCGAGCTGATACAGCCACACTGAACGAATGACCGGCCTCTGCATATAGCACGATGCAGACCGTCCAACAGGACCAAAAAGAAAATATTGTTTTACAGCAAAAGATAAAAAAGGTCGGCCTAAGGTGAGGTAAATCTGGTTCTCAAAAAAAAAAAAAGATGGGTAATTTCTATTCAAAGGTTACACCGCCATCCATGATGGGAGAAAATCTCCCTGACCGTATGCTCAAGCCGGGTAGACACCATCATACAAAGTTCTCTGTCCTCCGGTCTCTGTAGGACAGACCAAGTACGAAGCCATCGGTACATGCAAACCTTCACAGTAGATAAAACATATTTTTTGTTAAAAACTACATCATTCTTGGTAAGTTACAGAGCGCAACATAAGGCTGCCGCTTCCACAAGAATGTGTTTTGTTTTGTTAACCTCCTTTACTTTTTTTAATTAACCTCTGATACTTACTGCTGTCTATATATTTCTGGCTTCTGGGGACCAAGGCAGGGGGATGTGGTGGTCAAGACTTTATTAAGAGTATATACAGGCAAGTACATTACAGCGTATTCCATATACCATGCGGATTCTGGCTATCATTTGAATGAAAGCTTCCTCACGCGGCCACATGTATCCGATGCATTCCATGTAAAGAAAACCGATTCTAAACAAGTTGTACCGGCATGTGGATATAATTGTAATCGTTCTTGTATTTCCTATTACTTGTAGCCTACTAATTCTTGGGAAAAAGAACACGTATACGAGTATAGTACCACACATTTAGGGAACCCTTGTGATATGCATCCACCATCATCACCATCGACAAAGGGGAGCAGGCTCCTTTTTGAGACTCCCCTTGGATCAATGGTGTGCGGCCTATGAAGATCGCACTGTTGATTTATGAAGTCTCCGCTGGAAAGAATTGGAAGGTGGCTGAGGCCATGAAAGATGGAACTTGGCTCTCCATGATCAAGTTATTCGCTAAATCGTCTCCCTTTGGGTCAATTTGCATGAGGTCCTTCTCAATATTGACATGAACGACGACATCATTTGGAAGCATACGACTAGCAGGCGCTACTCGGCGACCTCTGTTTATGAGGTGCAATTTCTCGGCCTCACTAGCTCAACTGCGGAGCTTGCGATTTGCGCCCCTCCAAAAGTCTAATTCTTTGCTTAGTTGGCCATTCAAATAGAATTTGGATCTCCGATAGGTTGACAAAGTGTGTGGCCAAATTATGGGATGTGTCCTCTTTGCAATAGGGAGAACGTATCCATTAGTCATCTTTTCTTCAAGTGTCACTACACCGTTAGGCTATGGGGCGTGATTAAAGAGTGGCTCCATATTGACATCATTGATACATCCTCGTCGAATGCGGTGAATATCCATCAATGGTTGGTGGACCGGTATGTCGAAAACCCATTGTACTAATAGGAAGGTCATGGCTTGGAACGAGCGCAACACACGGGGTCTTCCGACAAAAGCCCCCCCCCACCCCCATTTTTTTTTATTCGCCAACATGAAGGAAGAAGCCACTCTTTTTTTTCTCGAATACGCACGAGTGTGCGTATCATATATTAATAGAAGAAAGGGGAAAAGAAGCCCCGTCCACAGTAATTACATTGCGTTTATACAACGCGATCCACGTTGCTAGCTAGAGCGGATTACTCACCGTATGCCCACCCCTCTACCTCTACGTCTACTGGTAGAATGTTAAGATCCGCATGCAGGATTCCTGCCTGCTTCCATGCAACTCCCTCTGCCTGAATTCTACGCAGCACATGTCGCACATCCGGGGATTTACCATCAAACACGATCGATTTACGATGCTTCCACAGCTCCCATAGGACCAGAGTCTGAATGGCGAGCGCCGTCTTTGTGTACTTACCAAACCTTGTCGCCCGAGTGCTCCACACACTTTGGTCTATTGCAGATGCCAAGCATTTGGGTAAATTAATGTCAGGAAAGTGAGTGTTATGTGTGACCATGCCATTTGTAGCACCCTCTAAACTTATTCTTCTTATGCCTCTATTTGAAATAAAAACACACACATGCATATGAACTTGATCAAGCAGCAATGCAGCATGCATGCCTGGCATGGGACTGTATATATATCCATCTCAGTAACTAGTGATGGGCCGCGCGGACGGCATACATAAATGTTGCCGCAGAGGCGCAGAGTATGCAGCTAGCAGTAGCATCCGCGATACGTTGGGGAAAACTTTGACAACGCTCGCATGCACGGGCTCGATATCGCACGTTCAGCTAGAGCGAAAACCGTAGATCTTACTCGGGCCCAAAGCCAATGGGCAACCGCTGCATGCATGCGCGTCTGTCTGCTAGTACTGTACTCTACCGGCCGTCTTCAGTGGTTGTACGCATGATTGGGTGGGGAGTGCATGCATACAACGTGCAGAGCTCCCTGCAGGTTGGATCCTACGACGGCCTGTGATTGATTAGGGGTGATATAGGAGTATGTGTTGCTGGAATTAATTGGAGTAGTTTTTTTTCCGATAAAATTGGAGTAGTTGGAGTTTGAGGAGTGAAGTCTGATTTAAACCTTGAATTTGTAGAGCTCGTCGGAGATGAACCCTCACCTCCAAATCCCTGAAATCTATACCCTGTACTTCGTAATCCCGGTCGTTTCCAACCATGACACTCTTTTAGGAGGGGATTTGATGATGTGGCCCAGTTCAGAGTCATCGCGCCACGGGCGGCCCAGTTCGTCCCATGATTTGCCTAGGTACCGAAACATGGATATTCTTGTTGAACGGGAGTTTGTGGACGGCGTGCGCAGCTAGGC
Source organism: Triticum dicoccoides (assembly GCF_002162155.2). NCBI lineage: Eukaryota > Viridiplantae > Streptophyta > Magnoliopsida > Poales > Poaceae > Triticum > Triticum dicoccoides. Next base: position 702,691,495 of record NC_041383.1, read on the forward strand.
GGGGACGGGACGCCAGGGCGACGACCAGCATGCTCTCGCTTCCGAGGCCGTTGCGTTCAAGGCCAGTGTCGTGCACATGGGCTCAACACCACATCCAAGGCCGACGTCCTGCCTGCTCGACGTCGGCTACGCCGTCGTGCACCCGCGTTCATTCGCTCGCTCCTGCCTAAAGCCGTCGAGTACGCCGTCGTGCATCCGCGCTTGCCCGCTCTTGCCTAAAACCGTCGAGTACGCCGTCCTGCAACTGCTCCTAGTCAATCAATGAGAAGGCGCTAATCATATACTCCTACTGGGATCGATGGTTAACAGGTACAGAGCTTGATCTTGCTCGCTGGTCCGTATTCTATTCTCCCGATTTTCATCTTGCTATTTATTTCTCTTACTGAGAAGTGGGCCTCACACTTTATTTCTCTGACTGACAAGTAGACCACACACACCTGTTTTGCTTAATCCACCAATCCCGGCCCTTTTCCCGTTTGGATAGGATCTTAAGGTTAAAAACGACTGGGATGACAAAGTACAGGGTACGGACTTCAGGGATTTAAAGGTGAGGGTTCATCTCAGACGAGCTCTACAAACTCAAGGTTTAAATCAGACTTCACTCGAGTTTGAGCTGGTGGGGTTTGCCCAGCCCCAGCCCAGGCCGGGGCAGACCCGACACGAAGCCAGGGGTCTGGCTCAGGAGGCGCCGGGGCCCGTGGACAAGATGCGTCATGCATGTTGCATGTAACCGTGGGCGATCCTGCATCGCTCCCTTCGGTTAAATTCTCTCCATCGGCAGCATTTGCATGGCGCGGCCAGTTTTACAGCAATCTTCACACAGTGCGGGCCAGCGGGCGGGTGGACTGGTGGCGTTATGCTTAGGGTTGCGTGGGATGTGGGATGGGCTGCTCCAGGCTAATGCCTCGACGGTGCGATGCTCGTGGCCGTCGCTTCTTCCTGGAGGCGCCGTGGAGCTTCTACTTGCCATCCACGTTCGGATCCTGACCTTCGGACGGAAGCCTAAGACTTGGATGTGGGTCGGACGACGGCGTTGTTATCACATCGCTTTCCCCTTTGGAACGTCGCCTCGAAGGTCAGCGATCTCTATCGTGCCCTTCTGGGGAATGGACACACATGACATCAAGGTCGGTTGGTGGCTCATCAGTGGTGCGGGTGTGGATGTGATTCTCTCGCATCAAGCGGTGTCGCGACCTGTGTGGCAACGATAGTGGTGGCAAGCGGAGCAGGGTCGTGATATGTCCTTCGTCGTTGACCGTTTGACACATGCTAATTAGCGTGAAGTCGGAGCTATAGTACTGCAGGGTGATGCGACGACAACGACGTCATGTGATGAACATGCCAAAATATGTTGGTGAATTATGTGTGGTGAATGTTGCGTAGCCAGATGTATGTATTCATGAGACTTTTTGGCATGATTTTTACTTGATGATGTGTAGTCAAATGACTACCCAGTTCAAGTGTGGCTTCGCCACTGGTATAAGGCGTGCCTTTTTCTCCTGCGAGGCTCGTGGCCAGTCTGAGATGTCTGTTCTCAACACATTTAGCCGGCTGTTTGACATAGGCCGACAAGGCTCCCTTGTGTAGCCTTGATGGATCGTTTACAGTGAAGCAAAAGTTGCTTGCTCAGGGAAATGTGATGAAGATGACATCGTAAGCAACCTCGGTCGATGTTGTCGTCTACTTAGCGGTATGTGTGGGTCTCGTGGATAGCCTGGTCGACCAAGGTGTCGTATCTTACGGGTGTACTGTAATGGTTTTCATCCGGATTTTCGAAGATTAATCAACAAACTCTACTTATTTTTATGAATCAGAGCTCCGAAGGACACAACTTGAAAAAAAAACCGTGGTTGCCACCGAGTCACAGGCAACGGCTGCTGAAGAGCAGACACACCAGCCTCTGGCTGATTTGGAAGTACTAATTCAAGAGTACAAAAGAACAGACGAACCCAATTGGCTGGTTGGTAGTTATTCGAGGGCGGATGCCAAGCCCTTTGTTAGAGCATCTGTAGCCGCACTCCTGAAACATTCCCTATACGTTCCAACGGACAATTCGGTCACCGACCGGTTACAAAATCTCAACCCAGCCACGTCCCTCATACCGGCTCTATACGTCCAGGCCATCTGGCACTTCTCTATTCAGTCCATATCTGAAGCGGATATGGAGGCCCGGATGCATCCGCCACGTCGGATCCAGCCCACCCTGGCCCACCCCAACCCCTAAATAGATTCGTCTCCATCCGCATTCTAGATCAAATCCTAGCCACTGCACTCCACTCCACTCCCAAACTCCAATTCAGCGATTGTTGGCTTTCTCCGACAATGACGGGCAGCGGATTCGACTCTGAGGTCTCCCAATTGGTCGACTGGTACCTCGTCCCATGCAGGCCCAAGGAGGAGATGGTCATCCCCGTGGCTCTCCGCCGCTCCCGAGAGGAGTCTGCCCGATCATCATCGGACTTGATCCGGCGGGAACCCATTGCATCTGCACAAATGGCGCTTGGACCCGCCTCGATGCACGTGACCGCGACCTCGTTGGACGCGGTGCAGTCCGCTTGGTGCCCCAACCCGGAGGTGGCAGCACAATTCCTTGGTGGCGCGTTCTCCCCATGGCGTTGTGCTCTGAGTTGGAGGTAAGCGCATATGACCCGTCTGCTGCAAAGGCAAGGCGTGCCCACTGTGTGAGGCAGAGGGCGTGGGCGGCCGCGGCAAGCCTCGAGGCCGATGCCACCGGCAAATCGGAGCCGCAACCTTGAGGACCACCCATCCTCATCCATCATCGATCTCACCTCTACCGGTGATGTCTAGGCCACGGGCTCCGACGAGGAAGAGTAGGGCATGGGGGACGACGACGCCTCATGGCCCATGTGGGCCAGTCCATGTCCCATGTCCTACTCTTCCTCGCCGGTGACCAGACCTTCACTTCACGGGTCATACAGCCGGTGGACATGGGCACGGAAGGGAACAACATGGACGTAGAGGACGAGCGCCAGTAAAGATTTTGACTACTCCCTCTATCCATATATGCAGCGCGTAATGTGTTTTCCGAGGCTAAGTTTGACCACATATTAGATCAATAATATATGACATGCAAGTTACACAAATCATGCCATCAAATTCATACGTGTAAGGAGCTTCCAATGATATAATTTTCACATTATACATCGCATATACTATTAATCTTATCAATAGTCAAAGGTAGTCTCGAGAAACACATTAGGCCCTATATGTATGGACGGAGGGAGTAGGTTTTACGTTGCATGTAATCGTATGGATTTGAGGATCTGATAATGAGGTATCCGGTTGTGGAAGAGGACTTTTCAAAGGCGATCGATCACTGTCCACATATGCGCCTGGGCGCATCCGTGGATGTTTAGAGGGGCGGATTAGCTAGATCCGGCTGTAGATGCTCTTAGTTTTTTTTAAGAAGATTAACGTGTAACTTTATTCAAACTCGAGCATCCGATTATAGGTCCAAGTAGGGATGAAAATGGGGTGGAAACTTTCCCTTTTTTCGGAGGAAAAATGAAAACGGAGAGAAAATATGAAAATGGAAACGGAAACCTGCAAAATGGAAGTGGAAGTTGAATTTTTTATGCGGAAATGAAAACAAAAATGGAATGGTGTTTTCCGGTGGAACATGCATGAAAACGGAACTTTTCGTTTCCGTGAATATGAAATTTCCATTTTTACTATAGACCTATGGCTGCTTTGTAGTCCAACCACCAAACAATACACAATTATACAATGATTAGAATGGATCATTTGAGCCCAACTTCTACTACCACACATGTACTCAGCTTCACCCTATACAATACTGCGCTAAGTTTCTAACATAATGATATTATTTTGTAGCTATGTTAATAATTCATTGAATTTGCTTGTGTTTTGTGTGTTTTTCTATGATTCAAGGGTTTTTAGGTTCCGGTAATTGCCCACTTCTGTCGCTCTGTGTTCATTTCCGGTAGTATCTGTTTCTGTATTCATTTCCGTGGTTTCTGTATTTGTTTCCGCTTCTGCAAAAATATATGAAAACAAATGTGGTAGCACTTAGTTCCGTCCGTTTCCGCTCCATTTTCATCCCTAGGTCCAAGAATTAAAAGTGATTCCTATAACTACAAAGTATAATAATTTTTTCAAAAACATGATTTTTGGTATTATTTATTTATAAAGGCATTTTTATAGTATTTAACTTTCCAACACGAAATACTATCCAATGCTTTAATAAAAAATGCCACGGTTTGATCGGAGCAGTGACTTCATCATCTATACAGCTGCATGTACTTGATTACCTTTATAGATTTTAGAAAACCCTTTTACATCATGGGAGATTTTATGGTACATTATACTACTGGCTAGTGGGTGTATTATATGGGTGACATAGCGGATGAAAGAATCGGGGCCATGTTAAAGCTTAAGGGCATTATTGTCCTAAAATATCTGCCCAAGGGCATTATGGTGATAAAAAACAATTAGGTGTAATTATTTTAAATTATAATTAAACGACATCCATTTGTGTGTTTTCTTCGAACTTGTGTTAGCGGTCCTTCGCCTCCTGATGAGCCCTAATCTCCGGCGAACACTGCCACCGCCGTCATTCGCCGTCACGCCTCCACCCCCTCCTCCTTCAACACCCCCTAACCCCCCTTCCCGCTTGCGATCCCCCTCCCGTTCTAAGGCACCAAGCAATGGATCTCTAGGGCACGTGAGGGCAAGATCATCGTCAACGTTGTTCGTCAACCCTATTGCATCAGCCTTTTACATGTAAGTGACTAGCTATCTCTCCTCTTGATTTCTCCTTTGTGCATCTTGAAGTATCGATAGCGGGTAATTTGGGCTGCATAATTGATCACAACTAGTGGTTTAAGATTAGGTGATAACTCCATCAGAATATGTGATATGAGAAAGTTGTACCAGATTTGAATTGAAAATAAGTAGGCGCAGTGGTTCCATATGAATATGTTGGAGGTATGAGAAAGAAGGAATCCAATGTATTTTGAATTTAGTTAGGAGATATTTGGATTTAGTTAGAAAATATTTGATTTATCAGGGTATATTTACTTACAACTTTTGAAGGACTTGTGGATGATTGGACTAATTAAGTTAAATAAATCTGCACAGATGAAGAATTAAGTGATATCCCTACACGAGAGACAGAAGCAATCCAAGTAGAGCCATTCATGATGTTTGTGAAACATTTTGGATTTACTTAGGAGATATTTTCGATTTAGTTTGGAGTTATTTTAGATTTAGTTGGAAGATATTTGATTTATGAGGATATACTTAGTTAGAGCTTTTGAAGAACGAATGAATTTAGATAAATTAATCCTAATTGAAAAACAGTTTAAATTAGTTAACCAGAGTAGTGCATAGTTATTTTGTACGATATCCATTCATAACATGCTCTTTGTGTTTTCGATGACAACACAATGGCATGAATGATGAAGACATGAATGCTAAAGACACGGATGATAAAGGCAATGATAACATAGACATGGATGCTAAGGCATGGGCAACAAAAAAATGCATGGATGATAAAGACATAGATATAGACATGAATAAGTATATGAAATACGTAAGCGTCGTGTGGCAGATTTTCAGGAGTAAAAATGAAGCCTACAGTTTTTATCTACACTATGTGAGAGAGTGAATTGCAAAAAACCACCATATTGACGCATAGCTTTGCAGAAAACACTGGTTTACGGAATTTTGCCAGAAACTACTGATTCTTGGCCTACTTTTGCAGAAAACACCTATCGGTGTCTTTGGGCATTTTAACCCCGATTATGACATGTGGGTCCCATAAAAGTTGATGTGGCGTAACTGTTGGTCCCATGCGGCGTTAGAAAAGGTATGATAGGAATTTACCAAACAGTCTCTGGTATTTTTGCAGAGGCACCCTTCAATCAAAAAAAAGAAAATGCAATCAAGCCCTTGCCATGCTCAGTTCGGTGTACTCTGTCACCGCCCACCGCACGCTGCCGCCCATGCCTTACGCCGGCGGCGGCGGAGCTCCCTCTCGCTGCTTGTTCCGGTGATGTGCCCATGCTGCGCGCCGACACAGCTACTTGTGCCTGCGCTGTGCGCCACCGCGCCACTGCTCGTGCCCCTGCTGCGCGGGTCCGTGCCGCTGCTTTCTTCGGGGCTGTGCGCCACCGCTGCTTGCTCCGGGGTCGCGCGCTGCGAGCTGGGAAAGAGAGGAGGGAGGAAGGAGAAGGGGCGGCGCGGCCGGGATGCATGGGTGCATCACCGTGCGGCCTGGGGCCGGCCTCCCGTGCTTGTTCCCCAAGCGAGCACCGTGGTTGGGGTCGTAGTGGCTTGGGGCGGCCTCCCGTGCTTGCTCCCCAAGCGAGCACCGTGGCTGGGGTCGTAGCGGCTTGGGGCCGGCCGGCGCAGGGGTCGGGGTCACGCGGCTCGGCATCGGCCGGGGCATGGGCGGGGACAGGACTGGGTGGTTGACTTTTTTTAAGGGAGAGGAGGGGGTTTTGGCAAAAAGATCCCATCTAATGTCGTTTATTGTGAACCGGTACACCACATTAGCAAACGGTGGGCTCCATCTGTCATAATTGTCATCAAATGGGCCAAAGCTTCCGACTAGTGTTTCTTTTTTTTTTTGCAAAAGATTAGGTCGAGAATCAGTGGTTTCTGATAAAAAAAAATATCATAAATCAATCTTTTCCGCAAACTTAGATGCTAATGTGATGGTTTCCTGCAATTCACTGTATGTGAGAAGAAAAGGTTTTGGTGTTAGAAAAGATGATCAGTATAGTTGAAAACTCTTATGTTTTGTAAAATTGCCTACTTGTATATGTGAAGCCAGCTTTCACGTTTCTCCTTTAATTTCCTGGTTTAATTGGTATGGGAAGCGAGCACTCGGTACTCTGATTTGGCAGTGTAGTGATGAGTGGGCAACGCAAGATTCTACGTACTTTTGAGTCACTTATTTTGGGACGAAGGGAGTACATGTGATGAGTGAGATGGTTCTTGTTTATCTTTTGCCCGGTACGACAATCTTCCAGTAAATCAACCTTCGGTTACTTATTGATGTCTATATATTTCTGGCTTTTGGAGACCAAGGTACGGAGATGTGGTGGCCAAGACATCATTAAGAGCATTGCATTGTGTACAGATAAGGCAAGTACACTGCGGTATTTCCGCACGGTGACATTCAAATCGGACACTGTTTCCGTCCAGAAACCGGTGGTGACAAGTCCACGGAGAGTGATTCGGCCATCCAAAGTTGTTCCCTAAATGTTTGCCCAGGTCCGATTCATTTGAAATTCAAATGTGCCCGATCACATAGCCGCCTGGTCACAACCAAAACAAGGGACATATGCATAGTTTTTACATACCCGATTAAAAAATATCAGTCTGGCAGTCCGTGCAAAAAAATTACCCAGATCAATCACAAAGGAATATCAGTCCGGCATTCCCTGTAAAAAATTGCCCTTCGCCGGATCCTCCACCAACATATTCGGTTTTTCGTACAGGTCCTCCGTGCGACGGCGCCAAAAAGGGCAGGAATTGGGGTGAAGAGCGGCGGGATGGAAGAGGAGAGTGTTGAGAAATAGTGATTTTGCCTTGAAAACAGGGCTACCAACTCCAAATGCGCGGGCTCCGGTTCAGTTTTGGGTAGGTCGAGGGTGTTATGTTGCCGGTGTCCGGACTCCCGCAAAGCCCCTTTTGGTTCAGTTTCGGTTTGCGGGAAAAGGAACTCCAGACTAGTCCGCGGACGAATGCGGGACTTCATTGGATGGCTTGCGGGGTCCGGACCACTATGTCAGGACGGATGGGAGTTTTGACGGTCCGCGTAGAAGATTCCCTTACAGGGTACTGCATATAGCATGCAGATCCTGGACATCATTTGAGTGAAACCTTCATCAGAGGATCTACAACCGGATACATAAATTCGGCCCCTCAAACGCCCACGGATGCGTCTGGGCACATCCGCAAACAACGACCGTTCACATCTCAAATTATGGTTCCCACAACCAGATATCTCAATTATGAATCCTCAAATCCATATAATTACGTGCAACGTGAAATCTAATCTTATGCGAAGCTCGTTTGGCTCCGTTCTGTCCATGTCTGGCGATCCGCTGTGCCCTTCTGAGTGTTGATGCGGTTGCCAGCATGGTAGAGTAGGACATGGGACACGCATCGGCTCATGGGACTCGAGACGCCGCCGTCTCCCATGCCCTACTCTTCCTTGTCGAAATCCATCGCCGATCAATGTGAGGTCGATGACGGATCCATCGTGGTCAGAGCTTGACACGTACACCACGACGCGGTTGTAGTGCCAGGGGATGGCGACCACCCATACCAGCGCCAGAGTGTGTGACTCCGCCTCGCCGACGTCTGGCACAAGGGCTCGGTCCCCCGCGACCTCTGCCTTGCACGACAAGCATGCAGCGCCATAGCCTCAGCAGATGGGTCATGGAGGGCCTAGTCAGTTCACCGACAAAGGGGGTGCGCGTCCGCCACGGCGTTCGAATGGCAGACAGACTATACCACCTCCGATGAGGCAGTGGCGACGCGCCTTGTGCCGGATCCAGCGCCATTTGGGCTGACGCTATGGATTCCCGCCGGATTCAGGCCGACACTGTCGAGCGTTCTCCTCGCGGGCGCGGTGGAGTGCAATGCGGACGACCATCTCCTCATCTGGCCCAACTGGTATGAGGTCCCAGTTCACTGATCGGGTGATGGAGGACTCGGATCTGTTGCCCGCCATGCCGGAAAAGGCCAAAGAATGCCCGAAGGGAGCTTGGCGACGGGGTGGAGTGGGTCAGATTTGGTCCAGGGAGCGAAAGGGGACGAATATATTGAAGGAAATATGCCCTAGAGGCAATTAAAGTTATTATTTATTTCCTTATATCATGATAAATGTTTATTATTCATGCTAGATTGTATTTACCGGAAACTTAGTACATGTGTGAATACATAGACAAAACATAGTGTCCCTAGTATTTACACATGTCTATGGACACTATGTTGGAAAATGAATTTTGAAATATGGTTATGTTTCCTAACCATAGACATGTGTTGTCATTTGATGAACGTATGAACAAGACCCATACATTAGCTTAGCATTATGATCGTTACAGTTTCATTGCTAATGCTTTCTTCATGACTTATACATGTTCCTCACACTATGAGATTATGCAACTCTCGAATACCGGAGGAACTCCTTGTGTGCTATCAAACGTCACAACGTAATTGTGTGATTATAAAGATGCTCTATAGGTGTCTCCGAAGGTGTTTGTTGTGTTGTCATAGATTGAGATTAGGATTTGTCACTCCGTGTTTCGGAGAGGTATCTCTGGGCCCTCTCGGTAATGCTCATCACTATAAGCCTTGCAAGCAATGTGACTAATGAGTTAGTTGCGGAATGAAGCATTACGGAACGAGTAAAGAGACTTGCCGGTAACGAGATTGACCTAGGTATGATGATACGGACGATCGAATCTCGGGCAAGTAATATATAAATGACAAAGGGAACAACACATGTTGTTATGCGGTTTGACCGATAAAGATCTTCGTAGAATATGTAGGAGCCAATATGAGCATCCAGGTTTCGCTACTGGTTATTGACCGGAGATGTGTCTCGGCCATGTCTACATAGTTCTCGAACCCGTAGGGTCCACACGCTTAACGTTCGATGACGATTTATATTATGAGTTATGTGTTTTGACCGAAGTTTGTTCGGAGTCCCGGATGAGATCACGGATATGACGAGGAGTCTCGAAATGGTCGAAAGGTAAAGATCGATATATTGGAAGGTTAGTAACATCCCAATTTTCAATTTGGATGTTATTCATAGATCATTCATATGCATCCATGATTCATGCATTTTTGTTGTTACGTTTTGGTTGCATTTTGATCCAAGAGACCTTAAGCAACTCAACGACCAATTTGAGAGAGTTGAAGGTTTCACAAAAATCCATTTTGATTTATCAAAACTTGGAAAATTGGATCAAATTGTTTTTCAAAATTCTTTTCCAATTAATTTAAAATAAAAAGAGAAGATAACATGACTTTTTCAAATTCAGCAAAGAAATGTTGGAAAATGAATTTTTAAATGTTTTGGTATTTTATTTGATTTTGTTCGCTAGTTTATTTATTTGTTTGCAGAGTAATTAGTACTATAATGTTTGTCTTTAGTTTAGGCATTTAGGCCCAGAAAAATGTTCACTAGGTCACTAATAAGGCCATATTATTATGTGAATTTTTTGGTATCTTTAGGATTTTATTTATATTTATTTTAGCGTGTTTTGTCTCTCTAAAAAAATTGTTTAAAAAAAAGTTCACGGCCGAACTGGGCCAGCCTAGCTAGCGGCCAGGCCGCGGCCCAGCCGCCTTTGCCTGCCCTACCACTTCCGAGATGGAGTGCCGCGCCGCGCAGCCGTCCTGCCGGAGTCCGACCCGGACTCCTCGTCGCCGCCACCTCCTTTTGCCCCTTCCCCAAGCCGCCGACCCCCTCCCCTGGCCTTTATATAGCCCGACCCCGGCCCCTTGCTCCTCCACATCGAGCGCCGCCGCCGCCCGTGTTCGCTGCCGCGCCTCGCCGCCGTCGCCGCCGCCAGCCGACACCGACGCCGCCTCCTCTCACGTAGCCGCCGCTGCCATCTTCTTTGACGCCGTCGACCGCCGCCAGTAGCCCCCCCAATCTAACCTCGATCGTCGGATCAAAATCCAATGGGTTAGATTCGCTTTTCTGTTTTTTCTGAACGTTCTATATAGCGAGCGTCCGCTCGTTAGCTTCTGGTAGTGACCGCATTCATTCTGTTAGGTTCTGTAGCAAACGTTCGTTCGATAGGTTTTTCTTTTTCTTTTAGTTTTCTTCCAGGGACCTATTTGTAGATTTATTCTTACAAATTAGTCCCTCTATTTCAAACTAGCACAACTTTTTGCTCGTTTGTCCAAATCCGACGAAACCAACGCTAAAATCTTCAGAGAGATCTCATCTATCCAGTAAACCAACTTGAACATGTTTTTGAAAATTTAAAATTTGAGTTTAGTATAGATTTGAATTTGATCTTGTTTTGTTCGTATCTTGAGTTTCGTAGCTCCGTTTTAGTTGATTCATTTTGCAAATTGTACATAATCACATGTACCTACTGCTAAGATCTAACCCACATCATTATAATGATGTTAAAATTTGTTTTCTGGTTAGATTAGGTATTTGCTTGTTTTTGAGTTTTCTGGATCTTTTCTTCGATTTCTTTTTGCATCATTTTCTTGAGTGGTTATGTATGCTATTGTTTGTTTATGTTAGATTTTACGGAGTGCGAAGCTTGTTACTACGAATCCTTAGAGTTTTCCGATCGTCAGCAAGACAAGTTATATTGTGATCATACTTTTCAATACCCAGTTTTTACTATGCATTAGTTTTACCCCTCAAAGATTTGCATGAGTAGGATCGAGAACATGTGGTTTGGTTGTAGTACTTGAGGTAGGAACCTATTACCTTTGACCACCCCGGGAATATATGTTATGCTCATATATATTGCTTAGCCATGCTCGTAGATGAGGATTGGTTCATGATATTCATGCAAGTTGTGAGAGATAATAAGTTTGGACAACATTAAGGTGGTAACTTTAATACACATCTAGGTGGATTGTTTGGGGCACCTGGAGAAACCAGTGCTTTCCCATGGGAATCCCGGAGTACCCGTGTGATTTTCCATCGGTCCACCACCCAGGCTCAAAGGGATCATATGATATTTCATGCCTAGAAACTTTCATGTGCAGCCACAAGACATTATGGGCTCTGGCATAGTTGAGTAAGTTGTGTGAGCTCTTGAAGAGGTGAACTAGCAGATGTAGGGGAAAGTAGGTGTACCGGTCTACCCAGAGTAGAGAGTTAATGATTCAGAAAGACTATGTCTCGATCTTCCGATCATGGATGCGGTTGAGTCTTGTTAGGAAAAGTGTGCAACCTCTGCAGAGTGTACAAACTAATCATGGTTAGCCGTGTCCCTGATTATGGACAATTTGAGTATCTAGAAGTGGATATTTTGTTCACATCACTCTTTAAATTAATGTATTGGGTTAATGATTATACTTGATTAATTTTGGGATTGAGTTGGAGGAACCTTCTCATTGGCATAAACTTTGTAGTAAATAAAATTTATTTCTTTGTTGTAGGAAAAAATTAGCTTTATGCAAAATTAAACTTAGACCCTCCACCAGCCAAATATGCATGTAGATAGTCTCTTTCATTCATTTACTCTACAGTGTAACTCTGCCAGCATATTCCATGTGCTGACCTACATGGCTGCAACGTCTCATGTGGCAGACTTTATTGACGAAGAATAAGGTTCGCTAGGTCATTGTCGTGCACTCAGTTATGCCCTGGAGTTGATAGACTCATTTATCTTTGAAGCTTCCGCGGTTAATTTATTTAGATGGCCTTCAGCCATATTATTTTTGTAATAAATACTCTTTATGAGAACCTCGACGTAATAAGTGTGTGGTTGAACTGTGTTATAATTCCTCGAGTATTGTGTGTGTCAGCATACCGATCCAGGGATGACACTTAAGCACAAAGACTTTGATCCAATGGGATCGTGGTCGTTACAAGGTTATATTCGAACACCAGAATGGTTCTGAAGTGTTTCAGGTATTTTTGGGAGTACCGGGAGGTTACCGAAACCCCCCGGAAGAGTGATGGGCCTTGGCTTTAGGGCAAAGGAGAGAAGGGCCTCCAGGGGTGGCCGCGCGCCCTGGCTGGTCCGAATTGGACTAGGAGGAGGCGGTGCCCCCCCTCCTTCCTTCTCCCCTCTTCCCCCTTCCCTCATTCTCCTAGTTGGAATAGGAAAGGGGGGGAATCCTACTTGGACCGGGAGTCCAAGTAGGACTCCTCCCCTTGGCGCGCCCCCTCTAGGGCCAGCCTCCTCCTCCCCCCTCCTTTACATACATGGGAGGGGGGCACCCCAAAGACACACCAAGTTTTGCCTTAGCCGTGTGCGGTGCCCCCCCTCCACAGTTACACACCTTGATCATATCGTCGTAGTGCTTAGGCGAAGCCCTACGCCGGTAGCATCATCATCACTGTCGCCGCGCCGTCGTGCTGACGGAACTCACCCTCATCCTCAACTGGATCAAGAGTACAAGGGACGTCATCGAGCTGAACGTGTACTGAACGCGGAGGTGCCGTACGTTTGGTACTTGAATCGGTTGGATCACAAAGACGTTCGACTACATCAACCGAGTTACTAAATGCTTCCGCTTTTGGTCTACGAGGGTACGTGGACACACTCTCCCCTCTCGTTGCTATGCATCTCCTAGATAGATCTTGCATGATCGTAAGAAAAATTTGAATTACTACGTTCCCCAACAGTGGCATCAGAGCCAGGTCTATGCGTAGATGTTTTATGTGTTGGGGAACGTTGCAGAAAATAAAAAAAATTATATACTTTCACCAAGATCAATCTATGAGTTCATCTAGTAACGAGAGAAAGGAGTGCATCTACATACCCTTGTAGATCGCGAGCGGAAGCGTTCAAGAGAACGGGGTTGAGGGAGTCGTACTCGTCGTGATCCAAATCACCAATGATCCTAGTGCTGAACGAACAGCACCTCCACGTTCAACACACGTACAGTTGAGGAAGACGTCTCCTCCTTCTTGATCCAGCAAGGGGAAGGAGAGGTTGATGGAGATCCAGCAGCACGACGGCATGGTGGTGGATGCAGCAGCGATCTCGGCAGGGCTTTGCCAAGCTTCTATGAGAGGAAGAGGTCTAGCAAGGGGAGAGGGAGGCGCCAAGAGCATGGGTGCGGCTGCCCTCCCTCCCCCCTCTTTATATAGGCCCCCTAGGGGGGTGGCGGCCCTAGGAGATGCAATCTCCAAGGGGGGGGCGGCGGCCAAGGGGGTGGCTTGCCCCCCAAGCCAAGTGGAGGCGCCCCCACCCCTAGGGTTTCCAATCCTAGGCGCAGGGGGGCCCAAGGGGGGGCGCACCAGCCCACCAGGGGCTGGTTCCCCTCCCACATCATCCCATGGGGCCCTCCAGGATAGGTGGCCCCACCCGGTGGACCCCCGGGACCCTTTCGGTGGTCCCGGTACAATACCGGTGATCCCCGAAACTTTCCCGATGGCCGAAACTTGACTTCCTATATATAATTCTTTACCTCCGGACCATTCCAGAACTCCTCGTGACGTCCGGGATCTCATCCGGGACTCCTAAAAACTTTCGGGTTACTACATACTAATAACTCTACAACCCTAGCGTCACCGAACCTGAAGTGTGTAGACCCTACGGGTTCGGGAGACATGCAGACATGACCGAGACGCCTCTCTAGTCAATAACCAACAGCGGGATCTGGATACCCATGTTGGCTCCCACATGCTCCTCGATGATCTCATCGGATGAACCACGATGTCGAGGATTCAATCAATCCCGTATACAATTCCCTTTGTCAATCGGTACGTTACTTGCCCGAGATTCGATCGTTGGTATCCCAGTACCTCGTTTAATCTCGTTACCGTCAAGTCACTTTACTCGTACCATAATGCATGATCCCGTGACCAGACACTTGGTCACTTTGAGCTCATTATGATGATGCATTACCGAGTGGGCCCAGAGATACCTCTCCGTCATACGGAGTGACAAATCCCAGTCTCGATTCGTGCCAACCCAACACACACTTTCAGGGATACTCGTACTGTACCTTCATAGTCACCCAGTTACGTTGTGACGTTTGGCACACCCAAAGCACTCCTACAATATCCGGGTGTTGCACAATCTCATGGTCTAAGGAAATGATACTTGACATTTGGAAAAGCTCTAGCAAAACGAACTACACGATCTTTGTGCTACGCTTACGATTGGGTTTTGTCCATCACATCATTCTCCTAATGATGTGATCCCGTTATCAATGACATCCAATGTCCATAGTCAGGAAACCATGACTATCTGTTGATCAATGAGCTAGTCAACTAGAGGCTCACTAGGGACGTGTTGTGGTCTATGTATTCACAGATGTATTACGATTTCCGGATAACACAATTATAGCATGAACAATAGACAATTATCATGAACAAAGAAATATAATAATAACCATTTTATTATTGCCTCTAGGGAATATTTCCAACAGTCTCCCACTTGCACTAGAGTCAATATTCTAGTTACATTGTGATGAATCGAACACCCATAGCGTTCTGGTGTTAATCATGTTTTGCTCTAGGGAGAGGTTTAGTCAACGGATCTGCCACATTCAGGTCCGTATGTACTTTACAAATATCTATGTCTCCACCTTGAACATTTTCACGAATGGAGTTGAAGCAACGCTTGATGTGCCTGGTCTTCTTGTGAAACCTGGGCTCCTTGGCAAGTGCAATAGCTCCAGTGTTGTCAATGAAGAGTGTGATCGGCCTCGATGCATTGGGTATGACTCCTAGGTCGGTGATGAACTCCTTCACCCAGATTGCTTCATGCACTGCCTCCGAGGCTGCCATGTACTCTGCTTCACATGTAGATCCCGCCACGATGCTTTGCTTGCAACTACACCAGCTTACTGCTCCACCATTCAAAATATACACGTATCCGGTTTGTGACTTAGAGTCATCCAGATCTGTGTCGAAGCTAGCATCGATGTAACCCTTTACGATGAGCTCTTCGTCACCTCCATAAACGAGAAACATATCCTTAGTCCTTTTCAGGTACTTTAGGATGTTCTTGACCGCTGTCTAGTGTTCCATGCCGGGATTACTTCGGTACTGTCCTACCAAACTTACGGCAAGGTTTACATCAAGTCTGGTACACTGCATGGCATACATAATAGACCCTATCGCTGAGGCATAGGGGATGACACTCATCTTTTCTCTATCTTTTGCCGTGGTCGGGCATTGAGCTGAGCTCAATTTCACACCTTGCAACACATGCAAGAACCCCTTGTTGGACTGATCCATATTGAACTTCTTCAATATCTTATCAAGGTATGTGCTTTGTGAAAGATCTAAGAGGCGTCTCGATCTATCCCTATAGATCTTGATGCCTAATATATAAGTAGCTTCTCCAAGGTCCTTCATTGAAAAACACTTATTCAAGTAGGCCTTAATGCTGTCCAAAAGTTCTATATCATTTCCCATCAAAAGTATGTCATCTACATATAATATGAGAAATGCTACAGAGCTCCCACTCACTTTCTTGTAAACGTAGGCTTCTCCATAAGTCTGCATAAACCCAAACGCTTTGATCATCTCATCAAAGCGAATGTTCCAACTCCGAGATGCTTGCACCAGCCCATAAATGGATCGCTGGAGTTTGCATACCTTGTTAGCATTCTCAGGGTCGACAAAACCTTCCGGCTGCATCATATACAGTTCTACCTTAAGATGGTCGTTAAGGAATGCCGTTTTGACGTCCATTTTCCATATCTCATAATCATAGTATGCGACAATTGCTAACATGATTCGGATGGACTTCAGCTTCGCTACGGGAGAGAAAGTCTCATCGTAGTCAACCCCTTGAACTTGTCGATAACCCTTAGCGACAAGTCGAGCTTTATAGATGGTAACATTACCATCCGTGTCCGTCTTCTTCTTAAAGATCCATTTGTTTTCTATCGCTCACCAATCATCGGGTAAGTCTGTCAAAGTCCATACTTCGTTTTCATACATGGATCCTATCTCGGATTGCATGGCTTCAAGCCATTTGTTGGAATCTGGGCCCGCCATCGCTTCTTCATAGTTCGAAGGTTCACCGTTGTCTAACAACATGATTTCCAGGACAGGGTTGCCATACCACTCAGGTGTTGTTAAGGGTTGGGTGCGACATATGCCAAAGGATGGCTTATCATGGTGGGAGCGAGTAGAACATCGGCGGTGCCAGGAAACGGGATGAGGCGAAGGCATGCACGCCGGCGAATCTTACCCAGCTTCGGGGCTCTCCGGGGAGATAACACCCTTACTGCTGCTCTGCAGGGTCTCCGCATGATCACTAAGGCAAAGTGACTACAGGGTTGCTCCTAGAGCTGTATTCTGGAGGTAGGAGAAGGCAAGACCAGCTCTCTCCTTCCTATAGGATCTGGCCTAATGCTCATGGATTCGAACCCTTTGCATGGGTGCTCTGGGGGGTTTATATAGGCCTACCCCCCGGGGTACAAAGGTAATCCGGCTGGGCGCAGGACCCAGCCGTCTGTCTCTCAGGCCACTGTCTTCTTCGCCGACTGCTGGGGCCGCTGACTCGTGGGCCCCGCCGGCAAATCCGGCATTGTAGCCGTGCTTCTAATGACACAGGCTTGGTCATGGGGTCATGGCAAAAGTGCCGCCGTCTATCGGGTCAATCACAATCGTCACCCCCCGTCTTATCTGGTTAATGGCACGTGGGACCCGTGGGAGAGGCTGGCCGACTCTAGGGAGCCGACTCCCACAGGGCCGCCTTCGGGGCGTATCTGCCGCCTTCCATGCTCTCACTGACAGGTGGGTCCGCCGTCTCCGAGCCGTACAGGTAGGCCATCGTGGCCATAGTGCGCCACCCACTGTGGCTGAGGTCACGGCAGGCATGGCAACAGTGCCAGGCCACGCCGGAGATCTCCAGCGGTACGACACGCTGTAGCCATGCCGGCCCCTCGTAAGCAGGAGGTGACGACCACTCCGTGGTCGTACCCGCCTCCCCTATCGTGACGAGAGTGGAGCCGCGGGCCGACTCTCTATAGTCGGCTCCTCCGGAAGTCGCCGGCCATGAGTCGACTTATCTTGGAGTCGCCGTCTGGGACTCGGCTTATCTTGGAGTCGCCGTCTGGGACTCGGCTTATCTTGGAGTCGCCGTCTGGGACTCGGCTTATCTTGGAGTTGCCGTTTGGGACTCGGCTTGAGGGGCGCAGCCTGCCCCGATGTCTTGAAAGGCTCTGGGGCTCGGGTTAGCCTACCCGTGGCCCATTACTCCGACAGTAGTCCCCGAAGCTGGTGAGGCTCCGAGAGTGACACATTGTGGGGCCTCAACAGTTTCATTCTTCCGGTGGTGGAATCTGGGCTTCGCTTGCCGTCTTCCTCCGGGCCGACTATTCGAAGTTGGATCCGCAGAGGGCCGTCTTGCTCTATAAGAGCTCGAAAGTCGTGGCGGGAGACCAGGCGGCGTGCCTGATACGCTTCCCCGCGGCCGCCCTCCGCGGTCCTATCCTGCGGCGCCACGCGGCGAGGGCAGTCTGCTTGCCCACGCGCGCGATGGGACGAGCCGTCAGGTGGGGCCCGCCACTACCGTGCCTCGGCATGCGAACAGATCTGCTGCGGCCGTGCGAGCGGTTGGGCTTCTCACGTCGTTACTGCGCGCAGTAACTTC
>NC_041383.1:702710117-702747737 GCF_002162155.2 Triticum dicoccoides
CTGAGCGCAGTTAATCCCTTGCCCGCCCCATCGGCTTCTCAGCCTTCAAGGCTATAAGTAGGCGGGTGGGGGGGGGGAGTGGAGCGGCAAAGCACGCGCGCGCATCTTCCCTGCTCCCCATCTCCACTTGCCTCCTCTCCTTCTTCTTGCCGCCGGCGAGCGGAACCACGCCGCACCAACAGTGATGAGCTCTTCCTCTGCCGCCGCGTCTTCGGCCGTGCGTTCCGGCGTGTGGGACGGCTCGGAAGTAGATGACGACCTCATCGAGTTCCTCCGCAAGACGCGCCGCCTCCCCGGTGCACACCTCGTGCGAGCCCGCACCGCGCCGGCAAGGGAGATATCGCCGGCGCCAGAGGAGGGAGAGCGGGTCATCTTCCGCTCGCACCTCATGTGTGGCCTGGGGCTGCCGGCGACCGGCTTCTTCCGCTCCTTCTTGGAGTTTCATGGGCTCTAGCCGCACCACCTCACCCCGAACACAGTGGTGCTACTGTCCGCCTTCGCCACTCTGTGCGATGGTTTTCTCGGCGTTCTCCCCACCATCGAGCTGTGGGGAGAATTTTTCTCATCTAAGCTCGGCACGCACATCACCGGCGTGCCGGCTCAATGCGGTGCCTTCATTGCCATGCGGCGATCGACGGCCGACAACCCCTTCCCTTCCATCTCGCTAATCAAGTCGGTGAAGATGTGGCAGCGCTCGTATTTCTACGTGAAGAACATCGCCCCTGACGGCGACTGGGTCAATCTGCCGCCTTATGAAGCCGGCGCACCTGTTGGGAGGCTCCCCAGCTGGTCTCATCGAGTCAAGACGCTGACTCCCGCCGGAGCCGCCGCCGTAGCGCGACTACGAGTCTTGACGCAGTCGGAGGGCCTCGTCGGGGCCGACTTGTTGGCCGCCTTTGTGGCGCGCCGAGTCCTCCCGCTCCAAGGATGGCCTCATCCGATCAGTCAGATGAGCGACCATCGAGATCCGAGTCGGATGAGCACCAAGGAGATGCCCCGCACAGAGGTGGCAAACATGGTGAACCATATCGCGAACTGGAAGCTCGGGGAGGACTGGCAGTTCGGCAAGGAGCTGTACTCGCGCGCCAACCCCCCTCTAGTGGTAAGTCGCATCTCCTTATTGCTTTGTCTTCTTTGTAGCCGAATCCGACTTCTGATTTTTATTGGTTTCTTCTGAACTAGAACCCCCTCATACAGCCCGCAGCCGGCCTCACGAGACCGCCCCGCGAGTTTGTCCCTGACCAAGCGGAGAGCGACGTCGACGACCCCGACTTGGGGGCGGCGGCGATGGAAGCCGACACTGAAGGCGGAGGAGGAGGAGTGGGAAGCGGCCTCAGGCCCTCGGCCACCTTCGCCGACTGGCCTGAGGACGACGCCAAAGGGGAAGTCATCCCGTGCCATCAGCCAAGGGTCGGCCCCTCGGGCGCGGGTTCCTCTGCCGGCTTGGCCGGCCAAGGCGGCGCGAAGAGGCGCCACGCCGGGCCGAGTGCGCCTGGCGGCAAGTCGAAGAAGTTCAAGGGGGTGGCTGCCGCGACCAAGCGGGAGGAGGCGGCTGCGAAGGCCAGCCGCTTCCGTAGGGAAGTGAGGAGGCCGCCGCTAGTCTCTGCGTGAGTTTTTTCACCTTTGTCTTTATTTTCCTCCGGCGAGTCTTGTCCGAGTTCTTATTTCACACTGCTCCCCTTTTTTCTTCAGAGCCCCCCTTTCCCTTGAAAGGGTCGCCGTCCCCTCTGTCATGGGGTCGGCAGAGACGTCCGCCAATACTCGGCGGGTCGACCCCGCCGCCGACCTCCGGGAGGCGACGGAGCGAAACGCGCGGGAGAAGCGCGACGAGGAGGAGGCCGACCGCCTGGAGAAGGCGGAGACCGAGAAGGCGGTTGCCTCCGCCCAGAAGAAGCTGGAGGAGGCTGAAGCCGCCCTTGCGACGAGACGGCAAGCTGAGGAGGCCGCACGTCGCCAATCGGCGTTGCTTGTTGCCCCACTATCCTCCGCACCGCCGCCTCCGGAATTCACGGGGCAGACCGGAGAAGCCGGCGCCGAGAACCCCTTCGTGGAGAAGGAGAGCGGCGAGGCCTCCATGTCGGACACGCTTGTGCCGCCGCCTCCGCCTCCACCGCCGTCTGGGAGGGCCCACGGCAAACAGCCGGCAGGCCCGCCGGTGCCGCCGACTGAGGACGAGGTCGAGGCGAGGCTGCTTCTTCAAGTTGCCTCGCCAGTGCGCAGCCGCTTTGAGAAGGCGACTTCGGCGCCGCGGCCCCTGGAGGTCGGTGCTGCTAGCTCGGCCATCCCAGACGCCGAGGCGACGAGTGCCGCGCCCGTTGGGTGGGTGCGCGGAGGCGGCACGGGCCCGCTGAACCAGGCGCTTCTGGATGTCCAAGCAAAGCTGCGAGCCGAGGGCGACGCCCTCCAGATCTGCACCAAGGCGCATCTAGCGTCGCGAGTGGCCGTACGGGTATGTTTTCCTTTTTGATTCTTGTCTTTCTTGCTCTTCTTTGGAGGGGCGCGCCAGCGCACCCACTGGGTGTAGTCCCCGAGTTTCGGGCCGGCTGCTGAGCAGGCGGCTCGGAACTCCCTCCGGCGAGTTCCAAGTATTTATCTTTGTCTGAAATTTTTGTTTGCAGGAGTATCACAACCTCTGCTCCACTGCCTTCAACCGCAATGTTGAGGAGTTGAGCAAGCAGACTACCGACTTGACAGAAAGCCGGAGTAAGTTCTTTTTCTCTTCTTTGCGGGGGCGCGCTGGCGCACCCGCGGGCTGTAGTCCCCGAGATTCGGGCCGACTGCTGAGAGTCGGGCCGGATCTTCCTAGCGATCTTCTTTCTTCACGACTTCAACGTCTCCTTCTTTGTTGTTCTTTTTCGCGGGGGCGCGTTGGCGCACCCGCGGGCTGTAGTCCCTGAGATTCGGACCGACTGCTGAGCAGTCGGGCCGGGTCTTCCCGGCGATCTTCTTTGCTGACGGCTTATTCGTCTCTTTCTTTCATTCTTCAGGGGCTAACGCCACTCTTCAGGAGCAGCTGGGTGAAGTCAACACCGCCTTGCGCGTCAAGGGGGAGGAGTGCAGCAAGCTTGCTGCGGAGCGCGACCTGCTTGCTGCGCAGCTGGCCAAGCAGAAGGAGCTGCTCAAGAAAACGCAGGACGAGGCCGAGAAGAAGGAGGCTGCTCTTCTGGCCGAGTTCGAGAGCGAGCGCTCCTCCTGAACTGACAAGGAGGCGATGCTGACCTCCGACTTCTATGAGATCGAGGACATCATCGACGGTGAGTTTCTTTCTTTGAGTTTTCGACTATGTGTCAGGCTGACTTCTGGTTTTTGACTTGCTTCTTTTTTGTCTTGGCAGACTTCTTCCCTGGCCACTCGCAGGCAGTCCCTCTAGCCATCGAGGCTGATCGTGAGGCGCGGAGGGCAAGCGGCGCGGTGATTGCCGCCAACGCTCCCTTGACTGTCGATGAGCAGCTTCTGAGTATCGAGGCCCGTCTTCATCCGGCCCATCGGCTGATGCGCCGGCTTCAGCGTGCCGACGCCCAGGCAATTGCCACCTTGTGGCCAGACATGCCGGCTCTGTGCATCGCCAGTCGGACTGCCGACTGGCTGCAGGTCGCAGCCGGCCGTCTTGAGGCCTGGAAGGGTTCCTCAGCCCGGGCCGGTGCGTGCCGGGCCTTGGAATTCGTCAAGGCGTGGTATCCGGGGCTGGACCTGGACCGTCTGGACGCGTTCCGGTCAGAGGCCCAGGCCAAGCTGGAGGCTGTGGAGGGCTCCCTTGTCGAGCGTGCTGCGGCAATCGCCGACTACACAGACACCAGTGTCTTCGTCCCTGAGCGGGCTGCAGGCGGCGAGGAGGTGCCGCCAGAGTGGTTTGGGATGAACCCGGAATATGGCGAGGACTCGGCGGAGGTGATTGACTCCAGCACCGAGGAAGAAGGCGAGGCGGAGGACGAAGGCGAGACAGAGGCGCCAGAAGACGGAGCAGGCGACCAGCCTCAGCTCGACCGCGCCTCTAGCAACGGGCCGCGTCCGACCGGGCCGACTGCCGCTGGCGGCGATCAAGCCGAGACTGCCCAGCCGGCCGCCCCGGCGCCTGACACCGCCATCTCCTCTGACCCTCCGAACCCGTCTGCTGCTCCCTAGGCTACCTTCTGGCTTTATTTTATCTGCTCTAGAAAGTCTTTGAGGAACTTGTTAATTTGCACAATTCCACCCTCGGGGTGTATTTTGAACTTCTGTCTGAAGATTCGGCCAATGGGTCTATGCTATGTAAATATTAATCTGAGTTCTATCTTTCCTTGCTCATTGCTCCTTTGGCTTTTTCCTTTGCCGCCTTCCCCTAGTTTTCGCTTTGTCAGCCGGATAACCGCTCTGCGGACTGCCGCTGGACCAAATGCCTGGCTACTTTGGGGAAAGCAAGTACTTGCCTTTCATCGGAGTTTATTTAACAAGTTGGATAGAAAGCGGCAAGCCGAATACTCGCGAGTCGGCTTGTGAAAGGGGCCTGGAAGCCGGCTTAGGCTATGTTAATGTTTTAGGTCCTTAGCCATTTTTTGTGTGAATGCCCATTCATCCTTACTCCTGCCTACCAAACAGTCGCTCTGCAAGCTGCGACTACTGGCAGGAGACGGCTTAGGCGCCACACACTACTTGTCCGACTTCAGGAAACATTTCATAGCGCCAGACGGCGAGTCCCCGGGCCGACTAGTCGAACCCGGCGCCAAGCGGCGTAGCAAGAACTAGCATACTCAAAGGCATAATTCTTATCATACAGATAATCAAAAGGGGCAGTCCCCGAGCTCGTCTCGGGGGGCCCGAAGTCTCGGTACTTTAATACAAAGGGGTAGCGTGATACATACTGAATTAACTGTAAAATCTTCAAAGGAGGTTTGCATTCCATGGCCGTTCCGACTCTTTGCCGGAGTCGTCTCTCTTGCGTGCTCGGGGCTTCTGAGCGTCAATCAGGTAGTAGGGGTCGTTGCCCAGCACTTTGCTAACGATGAAGGGGCCTTCCCAAGGCGCCGACAGCTTGTGATGGCCGGCTGTCCGCTGGATCAGTCGGAGCACAAGGTTGCCTTCTTGGAAAGATCTTGGCCTGACCTTCTTGTTGTAGTATCGGTGCAGGATCTGCTGGTAGATGCCGGACCGACTGAGTGCCAACAGCCGGCCCTCTTCCAGTAGATCGACGCTGTCTTGACGTGCTTCTTCTGCTTCCTCCTCGGTGTACATGGTGACTCGCGGGGAGTCGAATTCTATGTCCGTCGGGATGATGGCTTCAGCACCGTAGACGAGGAAGAAAGGCGTGAAGCCGGTTGACTTGTCTGGAGTCGTGCGCAGACTCCAGAGGATGGCTGGCAGCTCCTGAAGCCAACAGCCGGCCGAACGCTCCAGTGGTTCGACCAGGCGGGGCTTGATGCCGGATAGGATGAGGCCGTTTGCTTGCTCCACCTGGCCGTTTGACTGCGGATGGGCGACGGACGCTAAGTCCAGTCGGATGCCCTGTGTTGCGCAGAAACGGGCCAAGGCTCCTTTGGCAAAGTTTGTGCCATTGTCGGTGATGATGTTGTGTGGTATGCCGTACCGAGTCGTAATGTCGGCGATGAAGGTTACTGCAGTCGGGCCATTCAACTTCTTGATGGGTTTTGCTTCTATCCACTTGGTGAACTTGTCCACCGCGACAAGTAGGTGAGTTAGGCCGCCTCGTGCCATCTTGAATGGTCCCACCATGTCCAGGCCCCAAACCGCAAAGGGCCAGGCGATGGGAATGGTCTTGAGTGCGGAAGCCGGCTGGAGTGGCTTGGAACGGAACATCTGGCACCCTTTGCAGTTTTGGACTAATTCCTTGGCCTCTTCTAGGGCAGTCGGCCAGAAGAAACCGTGCCGGAAGGCTTTGGCGACGAGTGCCCTTGAAGCCGCATGGTGGCCGCACTCGCCTTCATGAATGTCTCTTTGAATTGCTTGGCCTTGTTCTGCCTCGACACAACGTTGGTAGACGCCAGTGACACTGCGCCTGACCAACTCTCTGTTTACTATGGTATAGGCTGCCACTCGGCATTGCACTTGCCGAGCCAGGATTTTATCAGCTGGCAGCTCTCTGTTTACTAGGAACTTGAGTATGGGATGGGCCCATGAGGGTGCTGCTACTTCTTCAATTGCCACTATTGCGACTTGGACATGGGCGGCTGGGCTAGGAGGCGGTGGGCTAGGATCCGTGGCATCTTGCTGGACCGGTGAAGTCCCCGGGCCGACTGGCGCAGTCCCCGGGCCGAGTTCTGGAGTCTTCGGGCTGACTATCACAGTCCCCGGGCCGGGTTCTGAAGTCCCCGAGCCAGCTTCAACTGCGGTATTTTTGGAGCCGTCTGTAAGAATTCTTGTGCCGTTTGCTGGTGCTCTTGAGTCGAATCCGACTTCTTCGAGGGGAGCTGGCACAAAAATGGAGTCTGATTCTGGCGAATGTTTGATAGACGGCTTGAGGAGGTGCTGAAGGGCGACGCCGGACGGTATTGCTTGACGGGTGGAGCCGACTCGTGCCAGGGCGTCTGCTTGGTCGTTGTCATTTGGTACGTGAAGGAATTCACACCCCTCAAAATATCCGCTGAGTTGCTGTACCAGGAAGCGGTAGCTCGCCATGTTTGCATCTTTGGCGTCCCAGTCGCCAGACGACTACTGGACCACCAAATCGGAGTCGCCATAGCACAGGATCCGGCGGATGCCGAGTTCTTTGGCAAGCCGGATCCCATGAACGAGCGCCTCATATTCGGCAACGTTGTTGGAGGCGGCAAAGTGGATCTGCAATGCGTACTTGAGCTTGTCGCCTTTGGGGGAGGTGAGGACGACGCCGACTCCCAAGCTGGTGCGCATCTTGGAGCCATCGAAATGCATCCGCCAATGGGTGGAGTCGGGTGCTGGCGGCAGGTACTGGGTCTCGGCCCAGTCGACAGGGAAGTCGGCTAGTGCTTGTGACTTGATGGCGGTGCGGGGCTGGTAGTAGATGGTGTAGGGAGCCAGATCTATGGCCCACTTGGCTACTCGGCCTGAAGCATCACGGCTTCCAATGATCTCGGCCAGTGGAGCGGTGCAAACCACAGTGATTGGATGCTCTTGAAAGAAAGGCTTCAACTTCTTGGCGGCGAAATGTACGCCGTAGCACATCTTCTGGTAGTGGGGGTAGTTCTGCTTGGAGGTCGACAGTACCTCGCTCAGGTAATATACCGGTCTCTGGACAGGGAGCGCCTTGCCTTCCTCCTTGCGTTCAACTACGATAACTGTGCTGACTACCCGGCTGGTGGCGGCAACGTATAGGAGCATAGGCTCTTTAGGAGTCGGAGCCGACAGCACAGGGGGAGTAGTCAACATCTTTTTCAACTCGAGAAATGCTTCGTCCGCCTTGTGGTTCCACTCAAAAAAGGTGGTCTTCTTCATCAGTTGGTACAAAGGGAGAGCCTTCTCGCCCAGCCGGCTGATGAATCGGCTGATGGACGCCAAGCAGCCGGTGAATTTATGCACATCTAACAGTCGGCGGGGGACTTCCATCCTCTCGATGGATTTGATTTTTACAGGGTTGCACTCTATGCCGCGTTCAGAGACCAGGAAGCCAAGGAGATGGCCGGCTGGTACTCCGAAGACGCACTTCTCCGGGTTGAGCTTGATCTGGAACTGGCACGGATTCTCAAAGGTTTCTTGGAGATCTTCCAACAGTGTCCCACGCTTTTCTGTTTTCACCACCAGATCATCCACGTAGACGTGGGCATTTCTGCCGAGTTGCTTGAGGAGACACTTCTGCATGCAACGCTGAAAGGTGGCGCTGGCATTCCTCAAGCCGAACATCATAGTCAGGTAGCAGAAGGCTCCAAAAGGCATGATGAAGGCAGTCTTCAGTCTGTCTGCCGGGTTCAGCTTGATCTGGTGATATCTTGAATATGCATCTAAGAAGCTCAACAGCTCACATCCGGCTGTGGAGTCTATCACCTGATCAATTCTTGGCAGAGCAAATGGGTCTTTGGGGCAAGCTTTGTTGAGGCTTGTGTAGTCGATACACATCCACCACTGCTTTTTCTTCTTCAACACTAGGACCGGGTTCGCCAGCCATTCTGGAAAGAACACCTCCATAATGAAGCCGACCGCTAGGAGTCGGGCTATCTCTTCTCCAACAACTCTTCTCTTCTCCTCTGACAGGCGGCGCAAGGGCTGCCTGATGGGCTTCACATCAGATCGGACATGTAACTTGTGCTCGGCGAATTCCGCCGGTACACCTGGATTAGGGGACCATGCGAAGATGTCTCGATTCTCATGGAGGAAATCGACGAGCTCGCCTTCCTATTTTCTGTCTAGGTTTGCGCCTATGACAGCGTGCCTTTTCGGGTGCTCCGGGTCCAAAGGTATCCTCTTTGTTTCTTTAGCCTGCTTGAACGAACCCTCAGCTACCGACTCCTTGGGGTCGGGCGACATCTCTGGCTGCTTGCCGGCCATCGCCACAACCCGATCAAGGAGCCGCCTCTCAGCTGTGATCACCAGGGACTCGGCCAGCCGACTACTCTCGGCCGCGCAGGCGGATGACTTCCTGTAGTCGCCGGCCACGGTCAGAATCCCCTTTGAACTTGGCATCTTCATCTTGAGGTAAGTGTAGTGGGGGACCGCCATGAACTTGGCCAAAGCAGGTCGGCCAAGCAATGCTTGGTATGGACTTTCAAGGTCCACCACTTCAAACCAAACTGGCTCTCGGCGAAAATGACCTTTGTCTTCGAAGAGGACATCTATCTGGATCTTGCCGATTGGGGAGCAAGAAAGGCTAGGTACAATGCCGTGGAAAACAGTTCGGCTGCTTTGAAGCTGTCTCTGCTTGATTCCTAATTTCTCCATGGTATCTTTGTATAGGATGTTGATGTTGCTGCCTCCGTCTATCAACACTTGCGAGAAGCGAGCGGCCCGCCTATCAGTGGCCAAGGTAGCACTCAGAACCAAGGCGTAGGAGCCCAGATTCGGCATCACCTCTGGGTGATCAGCTCTGCTCCAACTGATAGGTTTCTCGGACCAATGCATAAACTCCGGAGTATCTAATGCTACTGCATTTACTTCTTGCTACTGCAACCGTCTGCTGCGTCGATCATCAGCCATACTGGTGAACACTACATATGCTCCGTGCTCTTCTGGGTATTCATCTTGTACGGCGCCGACTGGCCTGGCAGCCGGCTGCTGGGGCGGCGGCGGCCCAGCAGGCGGAGGAGGGAGGAGGCCGTCTCCTTTGGCGATTCTGGTGAGCCAGTGGCATTTTCGGGTGGTATGGTTTGACGGCTTCGCGCCGCTGTGGAACTTGCAGGGACCATCTAGAGTTTGCTCGTAAGAGAAGGCCGGCAACTAGTTGGACTTGCCACCTTTCTATCGCTTCGCCGGAGGCTGCCCCTCAGGCTGTTGGTCTTCGACTGTCACAACCTGCCGACTGCTGGAAGTCGGCTGCGGGGCTTTGCGCTTGTGATCATTCTGCTGTTGTCGCCGACTGGTGTCTCCAGCCGGAGTTCTGGGAGCTTGAGGGGCCACTTTGCCAGTCGCACTAACTTGAATCTCTGTCTTCATGGAGGAGTCAGCCGTGGCATACTTGTCTGCTATGACCAGCAACTCGTCGAGGGTCTCTGGCTCGTCGTAGAGGAGCCTGTGCTTCAGGAGGGTGCCTTCTCTGCACCCGGCGATGAAGTACTCGATAGCCTGCACCTCGTGCACGCCCTCGTAGGAGTTCCGAAGCTCGCCCCATCGTGTGAGGTAATCGCGAGTCGACTCGTCTTGGCCTTGCACGCACAAGGAGAGCTGGCGCGGCTTGGGGGGTCGCTTGTACGTTCTTGTGAAGTTGCGGATGAAAGCCTCGATGAAGTCGACCCAACTGTTGATGCTGCGGGGCTTCAAACTGTTCAACCATGTCCCGGCCGTACCCTGGAGCATGAGCGGAACGTACTTCACGGCAACGCGCTTGTTGCCGTTTGCTATGTTGACGGCTGTAGAGTAGTCAACTAGCCAATCTTCCGGCTTCATGGAGCCGGTGTACTTGGGCGTGTCTCGGGGGAGCGTGAATCCTTTGGGAAAGGGCTCGTCTTGGATGCGGGGTCCGAAGCAGGGCGGGCCCAGCTCGTCTTCTTCTTCCAGCGCCAGGGATCGGTGGAGTCGGTCGATCCGGTGGCGGGCGTCGTTCTCTCCGACTCCCTCTCGACGACCAAGGCGGTCGCCGAGAGTCGGATGCCCAACAGGCGGCACGGAGACTCATCTTTCTCTTCGTGGTGGGGGAGGCAGGTAGTCGCCCTGCCGTTCCACTGCTCTTGGGCGGCCGTCTTGGTCGCGCTCGATGGTGATGCGAGTCCGACTGTGGCTGACAGTCGGATCCTTCTCTCTTCTTCCGCGGGCTCCG
This sequence comes from Triticum dicoccoides, assembly GCF_002162155.2. NCBI lineage: Eukaryota > Viridiplantae > Streptophyta > Magnoliopsida > Poales > Poaceae > Triticum > Triticum dicoccoides. The sequence goes on from NC_041383.1 coordinate 702,720,487, forward strand.
CCAGTCGGCGTCCGAGATGTCGCACCTTGATCTCGGCGGGGAGGTAAGTCATCATTTTGTTGTTGCGGCGCCTCCGTGCGGCAGCCGGCTTCGTTCTGTGCGGCAACCGCTTTGAGGAGTCGCTGGACTCGCTCGGTCATCAAGCGGCGATCTTCGCCTTCGAAGTTGTCTAGTTCGTCCGCTACCGCCTGGGCAGCGCGGATGTTCTCCACAGGCGTGGCGTACACGGGGCGATCGGCCCCGAACAGGTTGGCGATGGCCGCGCCGCGTTGTCGGACCGCACCTAGGTGGCTAGGCCCGGTCGGGGCTGGCGAGCCGCCCACGGCGCGATCCATCTCACGTTGGTAGGCCTCCGACAAGCGTCTCATGCTTGCCAGCTTCTTCGCGCCTTCGATGAGCTGAAGGCGGCGTGCCTCTAGCGTCTCGGCGTCAGCGTCCTCCAGAATGGGCGCCGTCAGGTCTCGCAGAGCCGCGTCGAGCGGGTCGTGAGCTCCTTCACCGGAGTGCTCGCCATGACTAATAACGAGCAGCTCCGTGACGACGCTTCCGCCGCTCTCCTCGTGAGGGAGCGGCTCATCGTAGATCACCACATTGGTGGGGAACGTGTCGAGCGACACGTTGTCGGAGTCGACCAGCATCTCGTCGGTGGAGCCTACAGACTCGAAGTCCACGGCAGGCTCGCCGGCGACGTGGAGATGGTCGAGGAGGCCCGCGAGGAGGCTTTCGGGGCCGCCCGTGCCCGCATCGGATGCAGGCTCGTCGGAGATGCAAACCTCGCCAAGCAGGTCAGCGAGGCAGCTCGCCGCGCAGGCGTCGTCGACGCCTTGTAGCGTGTCGGGGCAAGCGCCATCGGGCGTGCTGGGCTGGCTACGCTCACGGGGGAGGAAGATGGTTCCCGTCCAGAGCAGGTCTCCGGACGACGGTGCACCTCGCCCCACGGTGGGCGCCAAATGTCAGGGGTTGGGTGTGACATATGCCAAAGGATGGCTTATCATGGTGGGAGCGAGTAGAACGTCGCTGGTGCCAGGAATCGGGATGAGGCGAAGGCATGCACGCCGGCGAATCTTACCCAGCTTCAGGGCTCTCCGGGGAGATAACACCCCTACTGCTGCTCTGCGGGGTCTCCGCATGATCACTAAGGCAAAGTGACTACAGGGTTGCTCCTAGAGCTGTATTCTGGAGGTAGGAGAAGGCAAGACCAGCTCTCTCCTTCCTATAGGATCTGGCCTAATGCTCATGGATTCGAACCCTTTGCATGGGTGCTCCGGGTGGTTTATATAGGCCTACCCCCGGGGGTACAAAGGTAATCCAGCTGGGCGCGGGACCCATCTGTCTGTCTCTCAGGCCACTGTCTTCTTCGCCGACTGTTGGGGCCCGCTGACTCGCGGGCCCCGCCGGCGAATTCGGCACTGTAGCCGTGCTTCTGATGACGCAGGCTTGGTCATGGGGTCATGGCAACAGTGTCGCCGTCTATCGGGCCAATCACGATCGTCACCCCCCGTCTTATCTGGTTAATGGCGCGTGGGACCTGTGGAAGAGGTTGGCTGACTCCAGGGAGCCGACTCCCACAGGGCCGCCTTCGGGGCGTATCCGCCTCCTTCCATGCTCTCACTGACAGGCGGGTCCACCGTCTTCGAGCTGTACAGGTAGGCCGTCGTGGCCACAGTGCGCCGCCCATTGTGGCTGAGGTCAGGGCAGGCATGGCAACAGTGCCGGGCCACGCCGGAGATCTCCAGCGGTACGGCACGCTGTAGCCATGCCGGCCCCTCGTAAGCAGGAGGTGACGGCCACGCCGTGGTCATACCCGCCTCGCCTATCGTGACGAGAGTGGAGCCGCGGGCCGACTCTCTATAGCCGGCTCCTCCGGAAGTCGCCGGCCATGAGTTGGCTTATTTTGGAGTCGCCGTCTGGGACTCGGCTTATCTTGGAGTCGCCGTCTGGGACTCGGCTTATCTTGGAGTCGCCGTCTGGGACTCGGCTTGAGGGGCGCAGCCTGCCCCGATGTCTTGAAAGGCTCTGGGGCTCGGGTTAGCCTACCCGTGGCCCATTACTCCGACAGGTGTGGAACGTGTCCTCGTGAACCTACGAAGTTCAGTAGTAACTTGGTCCGAAGTACCTTGATCATCATCATTAACTTCCTCTTCAGTTGGTGCTGGCACCACAGGAACATCTTCCTGAGCTGCGCTACTCACCGGTTCAAGAGGTAGTACTTCATCAAGTTCCACCTTCCTCCCACTTACTTCTCTCGAGAGAAACTCTTTCTCCAGAAAGGACCCATTCTTGGCAACAAAGATCTTGCCTTCGGATCTGAGGTAGAAGGTATACCCAATGGTTTCCTTAGGTATCCTATGAAGACGCATTTTTCCGACTTGGGTTCGAGCTTTTCAGGTTGGAGTTTCTTGACACAAGCATCGCATCCCCAATCTTTTAGAAACGATAGCTTAGGTTTCTTCCCAAACCATAATTCATACGGTGTCGTCTCAACGGATTTAGACGGTGCCCTATTTAAAGTGAATGTAGCTGTCTCTAGAGCGTATCCCCAAAAAGATAGCGGTAAATCGGTAAGAGACATCATAGATCGCACCATATCCAATAAAGTGCGATTATGATGTTTGGACACACCGTTACAATGAGGTGTTCCAGGCGGCTCGAGTTGTGAAACGTTTCCACATTTCCTTAAGGTCCGTACCAAATTCGTGACTTAAATATTCTCCTTCATGATCTGATCGTAAAAACATTATCTTTCGGTCACGTTGTTTCTCTACCTCATTTTGAAATTCCTTGAACTTTTCAAAGGTCTCAGACTTGTGTTTCATTAAGTAGACATACCCATATCTACTCAAGTCGTCAGTGAGAGTGAGAACATAACGATATCCTCCACGAGCCTCAACGCTCATTGGACCGCACACATCAGTATGTATGATTTCCAATAAGTTGGTTGCTCGCTCCATTGTTCCGAAGAACGGAGTGTTGGTCATTTTGCCCATGAGGCATGGTTCGCATGTGTCAAATAATTCATAATCGAGAGACTCTAAAAGTCCATCAGCATGGAGCTTCTTCATGCGCTTGACACCAATGTGACCAAGGCGGCAGTGCCACAAGTATGTGGGACTATCATTATCAACTTTACATCTTTTGGTATTCACACTATGAATATGTGTAACATCACGTTCGACATTCATTAAGAATAAACCATTGACCATCGGGGCATGACCATAAAACATATCTCTCATATAAATAGAACAACCATTATTCTCGGATTTAAATGAGTAGCCATATCGTATTAAACAAGATCCAGATACAATGTTCATGCTCAAAGCTGGCACTAAATAACAATTATTGAGGTTTAAAACTAATCCCGTAGGTAAATGTAGAGGTAGCATGCCGACGGCGATCACATCGACCTTGGAACCATTCCCGACACGCATCGTCACCTCGTCCTTCGCCAGTCTCCGCTTATTCCGCAGCTCCTGCTTTGAGTTACAAATGTGAGCAACCGCACCGGTATCAAATACCCAGGAGCTACTACGAGTACTGGTAAGGTACACATCAATTACATGTATATCACATATACCTTTAGTGTTGCCGGCCTTCTTGTCCGCTAAGTACTTGGGGCAGTTCCGCTTCCAGTGACCACGTCCCTTGCAATAAAAGCACTCAGTCTCAGGCTTGGGTCCATTCTTTGACTTCTTCCCGGCAACTGGCTTACCGGGCGCGGCAACTCCCTTTCCGTCCTTCTTGAAGTTCTTCTTACCCTTGCCTTTCTTGAAATTAGTGATTTTATTCACCATCAACACTTGATGTTCCTTTTTGATCTCTACCTCCGCTGATTTCAGCATTGAATATACCTTAGGAATGGTCTTTTCCATCCCCTGCATATTGAAGTTCATCACAAAGCTCTTGTAGCTCGGTGGAAGCGACTGAAGGATTCTGTCAATAACCGCGTCATCCGGGAGATTAACTCCCAGCTGAGTCAAGCGGTTGTGCAACCCAGACATTTTGATTATGTGCTCACTGACAGAATTATTTTCCTCCATCTTACAACTGAAGAACTTGTCAGAGACTTCATATCTCTCGACCCGGGCATGAGCTTGGAAAACCATTTTTCGCTCTTCGAACATCTCATATGCTCCGTGTTGCTCAAAATGCTTTTGGAGCCCCGGTTCTAAGCTATAAAGCATGCCGCACTGAACGAGGGAGTAATCATCAGCACGATACTGCCAAGATTTCATAACGTCTTGGTTCTCTGGGATGGGTGCTTCACCTAGCGGTGCTTCTAGGACATAATCTTTCTTGGCAGCTATGAGGATGATCCTCAGGTTCCGGACTCAGTCCGTATAGTTGCTGCCATCATCTTTCAGCTTGGTTTTCTCTAGGAACGCGTTGAAGTTGAGGGTAACGTGGGCCATTTGATCTACGAGACATATTGTAAAGATTTTAGACTAAGTTCATGATAATTAAGTTCATCTAATCAAATTATTTAATGAACTCCCACTCAGACAGACATCCCTCTAGTCATCTAAGTGAAACATGATCCGAGTCAACTAGGCCGTGTCCGATCATCACATGAGACGGACTAGTCGACATCGGTGAACATCTCCATGTTTATCGTATCTTCTATATGACTCACGCTCGACCTTTCGGTCCTCCGTGTTCCGAGGCCATGTCTGTACATGCTAGGCTCATCAAGTCAACCTAAGTGTATTGCGTGTGTAAATCTGGCTTACACCCGTTGTATTCGAACGCTAGGATCTATCACACCCGATCATCACGTGGTGCTTCGAAACAACGAACCTTCGCAATGGTGCACAGTTAGGGGGAACACTTTCTTGAAATTATTGCGAGGGATCATCTTATTTAAGCTACCATCGTTCTAAGCAAATAAGATGAAAAACATGATAAACATCACATGCAATCAAATAGTGACATGATATGGCCATTATCATATTGCTCCTTTGATCTCCATCTTTGGGGCGCCATGATCATCTTTGTCACTGGCATGACACCATGATCTCCATCATCATGATCTCCATCATCGTGTCTTCATGAAGTTGTCACGCCAACGATTACTTCTACTTCTATGGCTAACGTGTTTAGCAATAAAGTAAAGTAATTTACATGGCGTCATTCAATGACACGCAGGTCATACAAAAAATAAAGACAACTCCTATGGCTCCTGCCGGTTGTCATACTCATCGACATGCAAGTCATGATTCCTATTACAAGAACATGATCTCATACATCACATATATATCATTCATCACAACTTTTGGCCATATCACATCACAAAACACATGCTGCAAAAACAAGTTAGACGTCCTCTAATTGTTGTTGCATGTTTTTACGTGGCTGCAATAGGATTCTAGCAAGAACGTTTCTTACCTACGTAAAAGCCACAACGTGATATGCCAACTTCTATTTACCCTTCATAAGGACCCTTTTCATCGAATCCGCTCCAACTAAAGTGGGAGAGACAGACACCCGCTAGCCACCTTATGCAACTAGTGCATGTCAGTCGGTGGAACCTGTCTCACGTAAGCGTACGTGTAAGGTCGGTCCGGGCCGCTTCATCCCATGATGCCGCCGAAGCAAAATAAGACTAGTAGTGGCAAGAAATTTGACAACATCTACGCCCACAACAAATTGTGTTCTACTCGTGCAAAGAGAACTACGCATAGACCTAGCTCATGATGCCACTGTTGGGGAACGTTGCAGAAAATAAAAAAAATTCTACGCTTTGACCAAGATCAATCTATGAGTTCATCTAGCAACGAGAGAAAGGAGTGCATCTACAAACCCTTGTAGATCGCGAGTGGAAGTGTTCAAGAGAATGGGGTTGAGGGAGCCGTACTCGTTGTGATCCAAGTCACCGATGATCCTAGTGCTGAACGGACAACACCTCCGCGTTCAACACACGTATGGTTGAGGAAGACGTCTCCTCCTTCTTGATCCAGCAAGGGGAAGGAGAGGTTGACGGAGATCCAGCAGCACGACGGCGTGGTGGTGGATGCAGCAGCGATCTCGGCAGGGCTTCGCCAAGCTTCTACGAGAGGGAGAGGTGTAGCAAGGGGAGAGGGAGGCGCCAAGAGCATGGGTGCGGCTGCACTCCCTCCCTCCTCTTTATATAGGCACCCTAGGGGGGCGGCGGCCAAGGGGGTGGCTTGCCCCCCAAGCCAAGTGGAGGCGCCCCCACCCCTAGGGTTTCCAACCCTAGGCGCAGGGGGGCCCAAGGGGCGGGGGCGGACCAGCCCAGCAGGGGCTGGTTCCCCTCCCAAATCATCCCATGGGGCCCTCCGGGATAGGTGGCCCCACCCAGTGGACCCCCGGGACCCTTCCGGTGGTCCCGGTACAATACCGGTGATCCCCGAAACTTTCCCGCTGGCCGAAACTTGACTTCCTATATATAATTCTTTACCTCCAGACCATTCTGGAACTCCTCATGACGTCCGGGATCTCATCCGGGACTCCGAACAACTTTTGAGTTACTGCATACTAATATCTCTACAACCCTAGCGTCACTGAACCTTAAGTGTGTAGACCCTACGGGTTCGGGAGACGTGCAAACATGACCGAGACGCCTCTCCGGTCAATAACCAACAGCGGGATCTGGATACCCATGTTGGCTCCCACATGCTCCTCGATGATCTCATCAGATGAACCACGATGTCGAGGATTCAATCAATCCCGTATACAATTCCCTTTGTCAATCGGTACGTTACTTGCCCGAGATTCGATCGTCGGTATCCCAATACCTCGTTTAATCTCGTTACCGTCAAGTCACTTTACTCGTACCATAATGCATGATCCCGTGACCAGACACTTGGTCACTTTGAGCTCATTATGATGATGCATTATCGAGTGGGCCCAGAGATACCTCTCCGTCATACGGAGTGACAAATCCCAGTCTCGATTCGTGCCAACCCAACAGACACTTTCGGGGATACTCGTAGTGTACCTTTATAGTCACCCAGTTACGTTGTGACGTTTGGCACACCCAAAACACTCCTACGGTATCCGGGTGTTGCACAATCTCATGGTCTAAGGAAATGATACTTGACATTTGGAAAAGCTCTAGCAAAACGAAATACACGATCTTTGTGCTACGCTTACGATTTGGTCTTGTCCATCACATCATTCTCCTAATGATGTGATCCCGTTATCAATGACATCCAATGTCCATAGTCAGGAAACCATGACTATCTGTTGATCAACGAGCTAGTCAACTAGAGGCTCACTAGGGACGTGTTGTGGTCTATGTATTCACACATGTATTACGATTTCCGGATAACACAATTATAGCATGAACAATAGACAATTATCATGAACAAAGAAATATAATAATAACCATTTTATTATTGCCTCTAGGGCATATTTCCAACATTATGCACGAGTAGAATACAAGGAGTTGTGGGCAATAATAGTCATACTGCTTACCACCAACGTCTTACTTTGATTCAGCGGTATTGTTGGATGAAGCGGCCCGGACTAACATTACATGACCTCGTTCATGAGACTGGTTCCACCGATGTGCTTTTGCACATAGGTGGCTGGCAGGTGTGTGTTTCTCCAACTTTAGTTGAATCGAGTTTGACTATGGCCGGTCCTTGTTGAAGGTTAAAACAACACACTTGACGAAAAATCGTTGTGGTATTGATGCGTAGGTAATAAAGATTCTTGCTAGAAGCCCGTAGCAGCCACGTAAAATTTGCAACAACAAAGTAGAAGATGTTTAACTTGTTTTTGCAGGGCTTGCTGTGATGTAATATGGTCAAGACATGATGTGATATAAATTGTTGTATGAGATGATCATGTTTTGTAACAGAGTTATCAGCAACTGGCAGGAGCCATATGGTTGTCGCTTTATTGTATGCAATGCAATCACCATGTAATTGTTTTACTTTATCACTAAGCGGTAGTGATAGTCGTAGAAGGAATAATTGGCGAGACGATAACGATGCTACGATGGAGATCAAGGTGTCGCGCCCGTGACGATGGAGATCATGACGATGCTTCGGTGATGGAGATCATGAGCACTAGACGATGATGGCAATATCATGTCACATATTTTGATTGCATGTGATTTTTATCTTTTATGCATCTTTTTGCTTAGTACGTGTAGCATTATAAGATGATCCCTTAATAAATTTCAAGGTATAAGTGTTCTCCCTGAGTATGCACCGTTGCTATAGTTCATCATGCTGAGACACCACGTGATGATCGAGTGTGATAAGCTCTACATTCACATACAGTGGGTGCAAGCTAGTTTTGCACACGCAGAATACTCGGGTTAAACTTGACGAGCCTAGCATATGCACATATGGCATCGGAACACTGAGACCGAAAGGTCAAACATGAATCATATTGTAGATATGATCAACATTGTGATGTTCACCATTGAAAACTACTCCATCTCACGTGATGATAAGACATGGTTTAGTTGATTTGGATCACGTGATAATTTAGATGACTAGAGGGATGTCTATCTAAGTGGGAGTTCTTAAGTAATATGATTAATTGAACTTTAATTTATCATGAACTTAGTCCTGATAGTTATTTTGCATGTCCATGTTATTGTAGATTAATGGCCTGTGCTACCGTTCCTTTGAATTTTAATGCGTTCCTAGAGAAAGCTAAGTTGAAAGATGATGGTAGCAATTACATAGACTGGGTCCGTAACTTGAGGATTATCCTCATTGCTGCACAAAAGAATTACGTCCTGGAAGCACCTCTAGGTGCTAGGCCTGCTGCAGATGCTACTGATGACGTTAAGAACGTCTGGTAGAGCAAAGCTGTTGACTACTCGATATTCAGTGTGCCTTGCTTTACGGCTTAGAATCGGGACTTCAGATACGTTTTGAACGTCATGGAGCATATGAGATGTTTCAAGAGTTGAAGTTAATATGTCAATCAAATGCCCGAGTTGAGAGATATGAAGTCTCCAACAAGTTCTATAGCTGCAAAATGGAGGAGAATAGTTCTGTCAGTGAACACATACTCAGAATGTCTGGGTACCATAACTACTTAACTCAGCTGGGAGTTAATCTTCCAGATGTTAGTGTCATTGACAGAGTTCTTCAATCACTGCCACCAAGCTATAAAGGCTTCGTGATGAACTATAATATGCAAGGGATGACGAAAACGATTCCCGAGCTCTTCGCAATGCTAAAGGCTGCGGAGGTAGAAATCAAGAAGGAGCATCAAGTGTTGATGGTCAACAAGACCACTAGTTTCAAGAAAAAAGGGCAAAGGAAAGAAAGGGAACTTCAAGAAGAACGGCAAGAAATTTTCTGCTCAGGAGAAGAAACCCAAGTCCGGACTTCAGCCTGAAACTGAGTGCTTCTACTGCAAAGGGACTGGTCACTAGCTAGAAGCAGAACTGCCCCAAGTATTTGGCGGATAAAAATGATGGCAAAGTGAAAGGTATGTTTGATATACATGTTATTGATGTGTACCTTACTAATGCTCATAGTAGCGCCTGGGTATTTGGTACTGGTTCTGTTTCTCATATTTGCAACTTGAAACAGGGGCTACGGACTAAACAAAGATTGGCTAAGGACGAGGTGACGATGCACGTGGGAAATGGTTCCAAGGTCGATATGATCGCCATCGGCACGTGTAACGCCCCGGATACAACTTGCCACATTCGTAACTTCAACTCTTGCCTTTTCCGGAGATGCGATATGATATTTCCTTCGTGGTTGGGTTTTTGTCGTTTGTTTTGCATTTTGTTCATGCCATGCTTCTCATCTCAGAGCATCATGTGCATCGCATCCATATGTTTTCATAAAACCCGTATCCGCTCGTAGTTGTCGCGTCCCCCCTTGCTTTCGTTGACCGTTCCGAGGCCAATCGAGTTTTCGCTTCCCTCTTGACCGTGACCACCTAACCTCTCTTGCCAGCTCACAGCACCCTCGTGCGCGTGTCTGAAACTCCTCTTGACCCGACCAGACTATCATTACCATTGCGTCTGGATCATCTCCAAACATCTATAAAATATCTGTGTTTCTCCATTGGACTCCCCTAACCCTCTATTCTCGACCGTCCGATTTAATCGGAGGGTCCAAATCTACCCTAAACCCCCCTTTCCCTATATATATAAGACCATCACCTACCAAATCATCCCAACCCTAAAATCTAGGACATCTGTCCCCGCCGCCGCCGCCGCACTCAAATCCCACCTCGGAATCCTCCCAGATCCATCTCGCTCCAACCAGCGCCTGAGGCCGTGCCTCCTCTTCCCTCCTCTGCTCGATCCTCATCTTCCCTCCTCTGCTCGATCCCGAATGGATCATGAGCATCGAGCGCCTCCCTGTCGCCTTGCCCGTCCACGCCATCGGCGACAACATCAGCAGCTCCCGCGTCCCCGAGCACCTCTCCTCTCGTTCCCGCAGCGCCCTAGCTCCCTGCCTCCCATGCTCGTCCCCGAGCAAGCAGCTCAGCGCCCCGCCAGCCGCCGCCGAACCAACAGATGAGCACCGTCGCTCTCTCCCTTGTTCCTCCTCCCTCCCGTGGCTTCCTCTGCCTCTCATCCATCCTCTCCCTTCTCTGTACAGGTGCTCCCCGCGCCATGGAAGCCACCGCAGGCCTCCACGTTGAGCTCCGCCGCCCTTGGATCTCCTCTTCGCGTGGAGCTACTCGAGCGCTACCCAGAGCAGCCAAGACGCCGGTGAGCTCCTCCGCCGCGCGCACCCCCTTCTGCTCTCCTTCTATTTCTTTTCCTCCCTCTATATCTTCTCTAAATTTTTCCTCGTCATGGCCTTGCAGTTCCTGCCGCGGCCCTGCTCCGTTCGTCGCTGTCTCTGTCAGATTCGATGAGTCCCTGCGCCCCGGCCTCGCCCCGGCCTCCAGGTCGTCGCTCCGTTGCCGGAGACCAAGCTGCCGCCGCGCTTGGCCCCTGCCTCGACCTGCTGCCATGTCCCTCCGCGGCCTCTGCATCCTCTGCATCGAGCAGGTGCTCGCTTGCGTGCCCGCTCGTTGACCGCGTCGCGCCTGGGCCAGCAGCCTCCAGGCCCAGCGCGCCCCTCCTGCAGCCTCCCCTCCAATCGGGCCAAGGCCCATGGTGAGGCCACCCCCAGTGCCCCTCCTTTTTTTTCTCCTGTTGGGCCAGCCTGCAGTTTCGGCCCGATAGTTTTTTTCCTGACCTGCAAATTTGTATAATTATTCCAGAGACTGCATATTTACAGATCACCCCTTGCTGTTCATGCATATATATAAGTCCACAACCGTGCATCGGATTAAAATGTTCTATATATGTAAAAATGCTTAGAATTTTGTGTAGATTAATAATATGCCACTTTCATCCATGTTTAATATGTTTAAAATGCTGTTTGATTAAATTTGCTCAAATGCCATGTTAAAATGATTTATTTCATAACTATATAACCGTAGCTCCAAATTTAATAAACTTTATATGTAAATGGGGTGGAAAAATGCCTAGTTTAACTTGGTGGACTTTATTTTCCTGTTTAACAACAATAAAATATGTTTTAGGGCAGAACAGTACCAAATTCGAAATATGGACATGAGGATTTTCCGGAATTGTTGTTTGTTGTTCCGGCCTCATTTAAATTGCTTAGATAGTGTAGTTTTATTATGTTTCACCTCTTGCCATGTTTAACAAAATTTAATATTGTTGAGTACCTAAATGAGAGCGAACTAAATAACTCGAACGTGGTGTTTCGTCAATATGCAACTCGTTGCATATTGAGCTCCACTTAATTTGTAGGGATGTTTGTTGCACTTTGCCATGCCATGCTTCATTAAACCGGACATGCATCATACTTGTTTGTGCATCATGCCATGTTTATGCTTGTGCATTTACCATGTTGTTTGTTTCTTTCCGGTGTTGCCTCTTAGTTCCGGTAATGTTGCGATTGTGAGGATTCGTTCGAGTACTCCCGTTCGTCTTCTTCATGGACTCGTTCTTCTTCCTAGTGGGATTTCAGGCAAGATGACCGCTACCCTGGATCTCACTACTATCATTGCTATACTAGTTGCTTTGTTCTATCGCTTTGTCGCGCTACCTATCTATTATTGATCAAGCCACCCAAATTGCCATGTCAGCCTCTAACCTTTTCACCCTTCCTAGCAAACCGTTGTTTGGCTATGTTACCGCTTTGCTCAGCCCCTCTTATAGCATTGCTAGTTGCAGGTGAAGTTGAAGATTGCTCCGTGATGGACAGGATTATGTTGGGATATCACAGTATGTCTTATTTAATTAATGCATCTATATACTTGGTAAAGGGTGGAAGGCTCGGCCTTATGCCTGGTGTTTTGTTCCACTCTTGCCGCCCTAGTTTCCGTCATACCGGTGTTATGTTCCCGGATTTTGCGTTCCTTACGCGGTTGGGTGATTTATGGGACCCCCTTGACAGTTCGCTTTGAATAAAACTCCTCATGCAAGGCCCAACCTTGGTTTTACCATTTGCCTCACCACCACCTATACCTTTCCCTTGGGTCGGCCAACCCGAGGGTCATCTTTATTTTAGCCCCCCCGGGCCATTGCTTGTCTAAGTGTTGGTTCGAACCAGAGCCCTTTGCAGCGCCCCCTCTGGGAAACTTGAGGTCTGGTTTTAGTTGTACGGATTGCTCATCCGGTGTTGCCCTGAGAATGAGATATGTGCAGCTCCTATCGGGATTGTCGGTGCATCGGGCGGCTTTGCTGGTCTTGTTTTACCATTGTCGAAATGTCTTGTAAACCAGGATTCCGAGACTGATCGGGTCTTCCTGGGAGAAGGTATATCCTTTGTTGATCGCGAGAGCTTATCATGGGCTAAGTTGGGACACCCCTGCAGGGTATTATCTTTCGAAAGCCGTGCCCGTGGTTATGTGGCAGATGGGAATTTGTTAATGTCCGGTTGTAGATAACTTGACACCAGATCCGAATTAAAACGCATCAACCGCGTGTGTAGCCGTGATGGTCTCTTCTCAGCAGAGTCCGGGAAGTGAACACGGTTGTTTTTTGGGTTATGATTGACGTAAGTAGGAGTTCAGGATCACCTCTTGATCATTGCTAGCTTCACGACCGTTTCGCTTGTTCTCTTCTCGCTCTTATTTGTGTATGTTAGCCACCATATATGCTTAGTCGATGCTGCAACCTCACCACATTACCCCTTCCTTTCCCTTTAAGCTTTGCTAGTCTTGATACCCATGGTAATGGGATTGCTGAGTCCTCGTGGCTCACAGATTACTACAACAACAGTTGCAGGTACAGGTTATGTGATGATCATGACGCGAGAGCGATGTTTGCTTGTCTTGGAGTTCTTCTTCTGCTTCTTCTTCGATCAGGGGATAGGTTCCAGGTCGGCAGCCTGGGCTAGCAGGGTGGATGTCGTTTGAGTTTCTGTTTGTGTTTCATCCGTAGCCGGATGGTGCTCTTATGTAAGATGATGTTGTATTCGTGTGGCATTGTATGCCTTATGTATGTATCCCTTTCTATTATGTAATGTTGATGTAATGATATCCACCTTGCAAAAGCATCTTCAAGATGCGCTTCTATCCTTGGTGGGACCTTCGAGTTCCTTTAGGATAGGGTCGCATCTTGGGCGTGATAAGTTGGTATCAGAGCCTCGACCGACCATAGGAGCCCCCTTGATTGTTGGCCGTTGTTGAGTCTAGAAAAAAATGTTTTTAGTCTTAGGATTATATATATTGGAGAGTAGGATTCTTTTTACTCCTCAGCCCCTTCGTCGCTCTGGTGAGGTCTCCTGACGTAGATGTTTTGTCTTTCCTCTCCTCAAATTTCACTAAAAAAAATTTAGGATCACGCGGTTATCTTGGAATCGTTCCGATATTCTTATGACGAGAACATTGTTCTTGGTGCCACCTGACATTTAGGGGTAGTGGCAGTGTCCCGGGGAGTTGAGCTCCGAGGTGTTGTCGTCATAATTTTATCGTTGCACTTCTGGAATACCTGAGTTTTGTCGACATCGAAAATCTCTTTTATGCAGTTGTTGGTGAGATAACCTCGACGCCACCCAGTACTGGGGAGTTCGGGAGTATTGCCATAGCTCGAATAACGGATGCTTTTCGAAGGTTGAGGTACACGATTTCCGGAGTTTTCTTGGTTATGTGTTGATGGATGGATACAGCTGGATGTAGGGATTGTTAGTTTGGGTGAGATATATTGCTTCCCCTGTATCCCCAACACCAGATTGCATAACCAGAAAGTTTTGGGAGTTTTATAGGTGGGAATTCAAGTAGCTCGTAGGATATCTTTCCAACAGACACATGATACGATATGGGATCTATCATATGTTTGTTCCGGCTTATTCTGCAAGCCAAATCCTTTGTTTTGTTTTATTTGTGGGATTCGAGTTGCTTCGAAGTCAATTGTTGAATCCATACCTTCCCTAAACGGTGTTCTCATAATGCTATGTGAATACTAATCCTTCTTGATCATCAAGGTCGTCATGTTAATTCTTTCCAACCGGTGTGCTTCTCTTCAAGTGGATCCGATCATTTCAACATTTGTGAGATCAATTCTAAGTTTTCTCAACGGTATCCATTCCATCTGCCCAAGTTGCCTTTGTTTTCCCGCCCTCCCACCCTTTTTCTTCAAGGACTCAGATTTCTTAATCATGTATCCTTTTATTTGTGGGAAGTCTCTTCATTCTTTTCTTTCAGTGTTCTTATCCGGTGATTTCCCATGAAGATGCTCAACAGTTTCAAGTTCATCATCCTTCATTGTTGTTTCTTCTCCGGTGGATCCAATTCAAGCTTTCAGTGTTGATCATATTCCTTTCCTCGTTTCTAATGCTTTCTCATGCGGTTGCACCTCTTAATCATTCACTTCTTCCTATTCATTTGTTCTGGAGTGCTGAAGATATCTCACAGGACTTGTGTTTCCATTCTCAATCCGTTCAAGATATTTCGAGGTTGTTATCTCATTCAAGCCATTTAATTCAACCGGTGCAACCTCTCTTAAAAATCGTTCAATGATGTTCTCTTTTGAGTGGGCCCTAACCCACAGGTCTTTTCCCAGGATCTTACCTGACTCTTCTAATTCTCCTGGAGTTATTCTTAAATTCTTTTCAAATGTGACGTAAGAATGAATTTCATCAGTCACATGCCTTCTCCAAGGTCGTTTTCAAATTCTTTTCATCTTTGGCTCAACCTTTCCTCTTTTAATTCTCCCGGAGTATCTCAACAATTCATGGTGGTTCTCATCATCATCCTCAACATTTGAAGACCGAAGAAGAGTTTTCCTCTAAATCGTGGTCCATTCTCCTGAAGATTCATGGTTCTAGCTTCATGCTATCCTCATAATTGTTTTGATTGTGACAATTCTTTTCTTACCATCCGGAGCATTTCATGAGTTGTTTCCATTTCTTTCCTCCGAAGGCCATCATGTCATAATTGTTCATCCTCAGCTTGTAGCTATCGTTCTCCAAATCTTACCGATGCATTGTTCAAATACCCTCTAATAAGTTCATGATCTCTTTGTTCTCTTGTATCTAAATCCCCTCAAGTATCTTCATTCGTTTTCCAATTCTTCCCGGTGAATTGTGCCTTTGCTACTTTCATTTTCAATTCTTATGGTGGTTCGTTCAAGATTTCACTTCCTTCGTTATCATATCAAATATTCGTTGTTTTCAAATCCCATTGGTGGTTCCATCAATACCTTCTCAAGTTTACGCTATATCCCTCTTAATCCTTTCTACGACAATAAGTAGTATGCCAAATCCGTTGCTTATCATCAATTTAAAGTGGTGAAGGATATGCATAACGTAATTCTTATTATTGTTTCATCCAAGTGATCTAGTTTCTTCTTTCCAGAGTTGTTCATCATGTCATTTTTCTCGGTTCGAGATGCGTCATCTTTTCTTTTCCGGAGTTCCAAGTTTTCCGCATTATCTCGTCGCGACGCTCCATCTAAATCATCGTAAGGCTTCACCTTGTGTTTTCAACCTCTGTTTCTTTTTATCATCCTTTTATTACCGTAGTTCTTCATGAAGGCTCTACATGGTGGTTTGTCAAGGTTTCTTTTCATTCTTCAATTTTTCTTCAAGATTTCTCTTGAAGTTATGACCCGCCAAGCTATACTCAAAATTAAACATGGTGCTCAACACATGTTTTGTTTTGAGGAGCTCAAGTATTCTTCTTCTTGCATTCCCAAGTGCAATTCTTTCTACCTTATCTTTTGAGATGGTGTTATATCATTCTTGACAATTTCCCTTCGCGTTTCATGATTCACATGTTGTCAAGAATGAGGTATTTTAAACCCATCATTTTCTTCCTTGGGGTTATCTTGGTAAATATTTCACCTAAAAGCCTTCCCGAAGGAATGTTGCTAATTGTGGTGCTTATTAATGACCCAAGTTCTCCAATTATCCTCTTGGTGAAAGAAGTTTCTCTTATCTTCGTTGATCTCAACCAATCAATGGTTTCCATTAGTGGCCGGTTGTCACCTCATAGTTTTGAGATGTGTTCCATAAGCCCACAACAAGCTTGTTCTTTCCGTTGTTGGTTTTTCCAACAACTCCGTTCTAACCTTCTTGGAAAGGTGCTTTCAAAGATCATTTGTGGCAGAAGTTGGCATTTTCTTCTCCATTCTTTTATTCCAATGATCTATCTTCTATTCTTTCTTCCGGAGGCCTAGTGATGTTGCTCTCTTCACTCATCGTCTCGAATTGTGAGGATCGTGTTTTTTTCATGCTTATCCATTTAACCGGAGTGTTGTGTTCTCATTCAAGTTCTTTCATCTTATTAAGTTTTGCCTCCCTTTTCAACCTTAGTGCTGTCTGAAATCCTTCTTACCCATTGTGCCATTCTTTCAATAGTTCCGGAGGCAGTGTGTTGTTGATTTCATCAAGTATCTTCCAATCTTCTCAAGTTCATGTTATATTCCTTCCATGTTCAAGCGGAGTGCTGCCCGAATTCTTCCTCTCTCATCTTGTTTTAACCGGAGTGGTTTCAAATTCTATCTTGTCCATTAAACTCTTAGTTCATGCCTTTGCAAACTTTTTGGTTCTTGTCATATCACTTGTTCCTCTTATCTAACGGAGTGTTTCATTTCCTTTCGTCTCCGTTGTGGCATTTCTTCAAGTTTTCTACCTCTCAAGGTTTGTGTTTTCACTCGTTCGTCAAAGAAGCAACTTAGTTTACCTCTTCTCTTCCTCTTCCGTTTCTCTCCGGTGCCATCCTAGATCTCGGGACGAGATCCTCTCGTAGTGGTGGAGTGTTGTAACGCCCTGGATACAACTTTCCACATTCGTAACTTCGACTGTTGCCTTTTCCGGAGATGCGATATGATATTTCCTTCGTGGCTGGGTTTTTCTCGTTTGTTTTGCATTTTGTTCATGCCATGCTTCTCATCTCATAGCATCATGTGCATCGCATCCATATGTTTTCATAAAACCTGTATTCGCTCGTAGTTGTCGCGTCCCCCCTTTCTTTCGTTGACCGTTCCGAGGCCAATCGAGTTTTCGCTTCCCTCTTAACCGTGTCCACCTAACCTCTCTTGCTAGCTCGCAGCACCCTTGTGTGTGTGTCTGAAACTCCTCTTGACCCGACCGGGACTATCATTACCATTGCGTCCGTATCATCTCCAAACATCTATAAAATATCTGCGTTTCTCCATTGGACTCCCCTAACCCTCTATTCTCGACCGTCCGATTTAATCGGAGGGTCCAAATCTACCCTAAAACCCCCTTTCCCTGTATATATAAGACCATCACCTACCAAATCATCCCAACCCTAAAATCTAGGACATCTGTCCCCGCCGCCGCCGCCGCACTCAAATCCCACCTCGGGATCCTCCCAGATCCATATCCCTCCAACCAGCGCCTGAGGCCGTGCCTCCTCTTCCCTCCTCTGCTCGATCCTCCTCTTCCCTCCTCTGCTAGATCCTGAATGGATCGTGAGCATCGAGCGCCTCCCCGTCACCTTGCCCGTCCACACCATCAGCGACAACATCGGCAGCCCCCGCGTCCCCGAGCACCTCTCCTCTCGTTCCCGCAGCGCCCTAGCTCCCTGCCTCCCGTGCTCGTCCCTGAGCAAGCAGCTCAGCGCCCCGCCGGCCGCCACCGAACCAACAGATGAGCGTCGTCGCTCTCTCCCTTGTTCCTCCTCCCTCTCGTGGGTTCCTCTGCCTCTCATCCATCCTCTCCCTTCTCTGTACAGGTGCTCCCCGCGCCATGGAAGCCACCGCAGGCCTCCACGTTGAGCTCCGCCGCCCTTGGATCTCCTCTTCGCGTGGAGCTACTCGAGCCCTGCCCAGAGCAGCCAAGCCGCCGGTGAGCTCCTCGGCCGCGCGCACTCCCTTCTCCTCTCCTTCTATTTCTTTTCCTCCCTCTGTATCTTCTCTGAATTTTCCCCCGTCATGGCCTTGCAGTTCCCGCAGCGGCCCTGCTCCGTTCGTCGCTGTCTCTGTCAGATCCGATGAGTCCCTGCGCCCCGGCCTCGCCCCTGCCTCCAGGTCGTCGCTCCGTTGCCGGAGACCAAGCTGCCGCCGCGCCTGGCCCCTTCCTCGACCTGCTGCCATGTCCCGCTGCAGCCTCTGCATCCTCTGCATCGAGCAGGTGCTCCCTTGCACGCCCGCTCGTTGACCGCGTCGCGCTTTGGCCAGCAGCCTCCAGGCCCAGCGCGCCCCTCCTGCAGCCTCCCCTCCAATCGGGCCAAGGCCCATGGTGAGGCCACCCCCAGCGCCCCTCCTTTTTTTTGTCCTGTTGGGCCAGCCTGCAGTTTCGGCCCGATAGTTTTTTTCCTGACCTGCAAATTTGTATAATTATTCCAGAAACTGCATATTTACAGATTACCCCTTGCTGTTCATGCATATAATAACTCCACAACCGTGCATCGGATTAAAATGTTCTATATATGTAAAATGCATAGAATTTTGTGTAGATTAATAATATGCCACTTTCATCCATGTTTAATATGTTTAAAATGCTGTTTGATTAAATTTGCTCAAATGCCATGTTAAAATGATTTATTTCATAACTAAATAACCGTAGCTCCAAATTTAATAAACTTTATATGTAAATGAGGTGGAAAAATGCCTAGTTTAACTTGGTGGACTTTATTTTCCTGTTTAACAACAATAAAATATGTTTTAAGGCAGAACAGTACCAAATTCGAAATATGGACATAAGGATTTTCCGGAATTGTTGTTTGTTGTTCCGGCCTCATTTAAATTGCTTAGATAGTGTAGTTTTATTATGTTTCACCTCTTGCCATGTTTAAAAACATTTAATATTGTTGAGTACCTAAACGAGAGCAAACTAAATAACTCGAATGTGGTGTTTCGTCAATATGCAACTCGTTGCATATTGAGCTCCACTTAATTTGTAGGGATGTTTGTTGCACTTTGCCATGCCATGCTTCATTAAACCGGACATGCATCATACTTGTTTGTGCATCATGCCATGTTTATGCTTGTGCATTTACCATGTTTTTTGTTTCTTTCCGGTGTTGCCTCTTAGTTCCGGTAATGTTGCGATTGTGAGGATTCGTTCGAGTACTCCCGTTCGTCTTCTTCATGGACTCGTTCTTCTTCCTAGCGGGATTTCAGGCAAGATGACCGCTACCCTGTATCTCACTACTATCATTGCTATACTAGTTGCTTTGTTCTATCGCTTTGCCGCGCTACCTATCTATTATTGATCAAGCCACCCAAATTGCCATGTCAGCCTCTAACCTTTTCACCCTTCCTAGCAAACCGTTGTTTGGCTATGTTACCGCTTTGCTCAGCCCCTCTTATAGCGTTGCTAGTTGCAGGTGAAGTTGAAGATTGCTCCATGATGGATAGGATTATGTTGGGATATCACAATATCTCTTATTTAATTAATGCATCTATATACTTGGTAAAGGGTGGAAGGCTCGGCCTTATGCCTGGTGTTTTGTTCCACTCTTGCCGCCCTAGTTTCCGTCATACCGGTGTTATGTTCCCGGATTTTGCGTTCCTTACGCGGTTGGGTGATTTATGGGACCCCCTTGACAGTTCGCTTTGAATAAAACTCCTCCAGCAAGGCCCAACCTTGGTTTTACCATTTGCCTCACCACCATCTATACCTTTCCCTTGGGTCGGCCAACCCGAGGGTCATCTTTATTTTAATCCCCCCGGGCCAGTGCTTGTCAAAGTGTTGGTCCGAACCAGAGCCCTTTGCAGCGCCCCCTCGGGGAAACTTGAGGTCTGGTTTTAGTTGTACGGATTGCTTATCCGGTGTTGCCCTGAGAACGAGATATGTGCAGCTCCTATCGGAATTGTCGGCGCATCGGGCGGCTTTGCTGGTCTTGTTTTACCATTGTCGAAATGTCTTGTAAACCGGGATTCCGAGACTGATCGGGTCTTCCTGGGAGAAGGTATATCCTTCGTTGATCGCGAGAGCTTATCATGGGCTAAGTTGGGACACCCCTGCAGGGTATTATCTTTCGAAAGCCGTGCCCACGGTTATGTGGCAGATGGGAATTTGTTAATGTCTAGTTGTAGATAACTTGACACCAGATCCGAATTAAAACGCATCAACCGCGTGTGTAGCCGTGATGGTCTCTTCTCGGCGGAGTCCGGGAAGTGAACACGGTTTTGGGTTATGATTGACGTAAGTAGGAGTTCAGGATCACCTCTTGATCATTGCTAGCTTCACGACTGTTCCGCTTGTTCTCTGCTCGCTCTTATTTGCGTATGTTAGCCACCATATATGCTTAGTCGCTGCTGCAACCTCACCACTTTACCCCTTCCTTTCCCTTTAAGCTTTGCTAGCCTTGATACCCATGGTAATGGGATTGCTGAGTCCTCGTGGCTCACAGATTACTACAACAACAGTTGCAGGTACAGGTTATGTGATGATCATGATGCGAGAGTGATGTTTGCTTGTCTTGGAGTTCTTCTTCTGCTTCTTCTTTGATCAGGGGATAGGTTCCAGGTCGGCAGCCTGGGCTAGCAGGGTGGATGTCGTTTGAGTTTCTGTTTGTGTTTCATCCGTAGCCGGATGGTGCTCTTATGTAAGATGATGTTGTATTCGTGTGGCATTGTATGCCTTATGTATGTATCCCTTTCTATTATGTAATGTTGATGTAATGATATCCACCTTGCAAAAGCGTCTTCAAGATGCACTTCTATCCTTGGTGGGACCTTCGAGTTCCTTTAGGATAGGGTCGCATCTTGGGCGTGACAGCACGCTACCTCTACATTTACCTTCGGGATTAGTTTTAGACCTGAATAATTGTTATTTGGTACTAGCGTTGAGCATGAACATTATATCTAGATCTTGTTTGATGCGAGACGGTTATTCATTTAAATCAGAGAATAATGGTTGTTCTATTTATATGAGTAATGTCTTTTATGGTCATGCACCCTTACTGTGTGGTCTATTTTTGTTGAATCTCGATCGTGGTGATACACATGTTCATATATTGAAGCCAAAGGATGCAAGGTTGATAATGATAGTGCAACTTATTTGTGGCACTACCGTTTAAGTTATATTGGTGTAAAGCGCATGAAGAAACTCCATGCTGATGGACTTTTGGAATCACTTGATTATGAATCACTTGGTGCTTGCAAACCATGCCTCATGGGCAAGATGACTAAAACTCCGTTCTCCGGAACAATGGAACGAGCTACCAACTTTTTGGAAATAATACATACTGATGTATGCGGTCCAATGAGTGTTGAGGCTCGTGGTGGGTATCGTTATTTTCTTACCTTCACAGATGATTTGAGCAGATATGGTTATATCTACTTAATGAATCAGATGTCCGAAACATTTGAAAAGTTCAAAGAATTTCAGGGTGAAGTGGAAAATCATTGTAACAAGAAAATAAAGTTACTACGATCTGATCATGGAGGATAATATTTGAGTTACGAGTTTGGTCTTCATTTAAAACAATGTGGAATAGTTTCGCTGCTCATGCCACCTGGAACACCACAGTGTAATGGTGTATCTGAACGTCATAACCGTACTTTATTGGATATGGTGTGATCTATGATCTCTTTTACTGATTTACCGCTATCATTTTGGGGTTATGCTTTAGAGACGGGTGCATTCACGTTAAATAGGGCACCATCGAAATCCGTTGAGACGACGCCTTATGAACTGTGGTTTGGTAAGAAACCAAAGTTGTCGTTTCTTAAAGTTTGGGGCTATGATGCTTATGTGAATAAGCTTCAACCTGATAAGCTCGAACCCAAATCGGAGAAGTGCGTCTTCATAGGATACCCAAAGGAAACTGTTGGGTACACCTTCTATCACAGATCCGAAGGAAAGATATTTGTTGCTAAGAATGGATCCTTTTTAGAGAAGGAGTTTCTCTCAAAAGAAGTGAGTGGGAGGAAAATAGAGCTTGATGAGGTAATTGTACCTTCTCCTAAATTGGAAAGTAGTTCAGCACAGAAACCAGTTCCAGTGATTCCTACACCAATTAGTGAGGAACCTAATGATGATGATCATGAAACTTCAGATCAAGTTACTACAGAACCTCGTAGGTCTTCCAGAGTACGGTACGTACCAGAGTGGTATGGAAATCCTATTCTGGAAGTCATGTTACTATACCATGATGAACCAATGAACTATGAAGAAGCGATGATGAGCCCAGATTCCGCGAAATGGCTTGAGGCCATGAAATCTGAGATG
Source organism: Triticum dicoccoides (assembly GCF_002162155.2). NCBI lineage: Eukaryota > Viridiplantae > Streptophyta > Magnoliopsida > Poales > Poaceae > Triticum > Triticum dicoccoides. The sequence continues at coordinate 702,743,058 of NC_041383.1, forward strand.
GGATCCATGTATGAGAACAAAGTGTGGACTTTGGTGGATTTGCCCGATGATCGGCAAGCCATAGAAAATAAATGGAGCTTAAAGAAGAAGACAGACGCTGACGGTAATGTTACTGTCTACAAAGCTCGACTTGTTGCGAAAGGTTTTCAACAAGTTCAAGGAGTTGACTACGATGAGACTTTCTCACCCTTAGCGATGCTTAAATCTGTCTAAATCATGTTAGCAATTGCTGCATTTTATGATTATGAAATTTGGCAGATGGATGTAAAAACTACATTCCTTAATGGATTTCTAGAAGAAGAGTTGTATATGATGCAACTAGAAGGTTTTGTCAATCCAAAGGTGCTAACAAAGTGTGCAAGCTCCAGCGATCCATTTATGGACTGGTGCAAAGCCTCTCGGAGTTGAAATAAACGCTTTGATAGTGTGATCAAAGCATATGGTTTTATACCGACTTTTGGAGAAGCCTGTATTTACAAGAAAGTGAGTGGGAGCTCTTTAGCATTTCTAATATTATGTGTGGATGACATATTGTTGATTGGAAATGATACAGAATTTCTGGATAGCATAAAGGGATACTTGAATAAGAGTTTTTCAATGAAAGACCTCGGTGAAGCTGCTTACAGATTGGGCATCAAGATCTATAGAGATAGATCAAGACACTTAATTGGATTTTCACAAAGCACATACCTTGATAAAGTTTTGAAGAAGTTCAAAATGGATCAGTCAAAGAGAGGGTTCTTGCCTGTGTTACAAGGTGTGAAGTTGAGTCAGACTCAATACCCGACTACTATAGAAGATAGAGAGAGAATGAAAGTCATTCCCTATGCTTCAACCATAGGTTCTATCATGTATGAAATGTTGTGTACCAGACCTGATGTGTGCCTTTGCATAGATCAAGATTAGGATTTGTCACTTCGTGTTTCGGAGAGGATCTCTGGGCCCTCTCGGTAATGCTCATCACTATAAGCCTTGCAAGCAATGTGCCTAATGAGTTAGTTGCGGGATGAAGCATTACAGAACAAGTAAAGAGACTTGCCGGTAACGAGATAGAACTAGCTATGATGATACCGACGATCGAATCTCGGTCAAGTAACATACCGATGACAAAGGGAACAACGTATGTTGTTATGCGGTTTGACCGATAAAGATCTTCATAGAATATGTAGGAGCCAATATGAGCATCAAGGTTCCGTTATTGGTTATTGACCGGAGATGTGTCTCGGTCATGTCTACATAGTTCTTGAACCCGTAGGGTCCGCACGCTTAACGTTTGATGACGATTTGTATTATGAGTTATGTCTTTTGATGACCAAAGTTTGTTCGGAGTCCCGGATGAGATCATGGAAATTACGAGGAGTCTCAAAATGGTCGAGAGGTAAAGATCGATATATTGGAAGGTTATATTCGGACACCGGAATGGTTCCGAAGTGTTTCAGGTATTTTTCGGAGTACCGGGAGGTTACCGGAACCCCCCGGGAGAGTGATGGGCCTTAATGGGCTTTAGGGGAAAGGAGAGAAGGGCCTCAAGGGGTGCCCGCCCATGGGCTGGTCCGAATTGTACTATGAGGGGGCGGCGCCCCCCTCCTTCCTTCTCCCCTCTCCCCCTTCCCTCCTTATCCTAGTTGGAATAGGAAAGGGTGGAGGGGGGATCCTACTTGGACCAGGAGTCCAAGTAGGACTCCCCCCCTTGGCGTGCCCTGATGACCCGCAAGTATACGGGATAGTTGTAGCCTCTTTCGATAAGTAAGAGTGTCGAACCCAACGAGGAGCTAAAGGTAGAACAAATATTCTCTCAAGTCCTATCTGCCACTGATACGACTCTACGCACGCTTAGTGTTTGCTTTACCTAGAACAAGTATGAAACTAGAGGTACTTTGTAGGTGTGATAGGATAGGTTTGCAAGATAATAAAGAACGCGTAACTAAAAAGTAGGGGCTGTTTAGATAAATAAACAATAAAGTAAATATAGCGAGTCTGGAAAAGTGGTGGTAGGAGTTGTGGAATTGTCCCTAAACAATTGACTAATTTACTAGACCGATAGCAAGTTTTATGTGGGATAGGCCACTGCTAGCATGTCATCCCTTACTTGGAATTCTATGCACTTATGATTGTAACTATTAGCAAGCATCCGCAACTACTAATGTTCATTAAGGTAAAACCCAACCATAGCATTAAGATATATTGGTCCCCCTTCAATCCCGTATGCATCAATTTCTATGCTAGGTTGAAGCTTCTGTCACTCTAGCCCTCCAATACATAGTCCTATCAACATACAACTAACCCTATGGTCTGATCCACGCGCACGCTCATATGATGGGCACCAAAGGATAGCAACATAACCACAAGCAAATTAAATCAATCACAGTAATTCATCAACCACCAACAGGACAACAAAAATCTACTCAGACATCATAGGATAGCAACACATCATTGGATAATAATATGAAGCATAAAGCACCATGTTCAAGTAGAGGGTACAGTGGGTTGCGGGAGAGTGGACCGCTGAATATAGATGGGGGAAGGTGATGGAGATGTTGGTGAAGATGGCGGAGGTGTTGGTGAAGATCGCGGTGATGATGATGGCCCCCGGCGGCGTTCCGGCGCCACCGGAAGCAAGGGGGAGAGAGCCCCCCCCTTCTTCTTCTTCTTCCTTGACCTTCTACCTAGATGGGAGAAGGGTTTCCCCTCTGGTCCTTGGCTCCCATGGCATTGGAGGGGCGAGAGCCCCTCCGAGATTGGATCTATCTCTCTGTCTCTCTCTGTTTCTGCGTTCCCAGATCCTTCCCCTTCACCGTTTCTTTTATATCCGGAGATCCGTAACTCTGATTGGGGTGAATCTTTCGCCCAGATTTTTCTCATAAAATTATCTTTCTTGCGGAAAAAGAAGAGCGTCAACCGCCTTATGGGTGGCCCAGGAGAGTGCCAGGTGCGCCCAGGGGGGTGGGCGCCCCCTATCTCCTGGCCACCTTGGGCACCGTTTCGCGTTGATTCGTCCTCCGGAAAATCCCAAATATTCCAAAATAATTCTCCATACATTTTTACCCCGTTTGGATTCCATTCGATATTGGGTTTCTATGAAACATAAACGTGCAACAAACAGGAACTAGCACTGGGCACTGGATCAATATGTTAGTCCCAAAAATAGTATAAAAAGTTGCCAAAAGTATATGAAAGTTGAAGAATATTGGCATGGAACAATCAAAAATTATAGATACGACGGAGACGTATCAGCATCCCCAAGCTGAATTCCTGCTCGTCCTCGAGTAGGTAAATGATAAAAAGATAATTTTTGATGTGGAATGCTACCTAGCATAATCTTGATCATATGTCTAATCATGGCATGAATATTAAGACACGAGTGATTCAAGGCAATAGTCTATCATTTGACTTAAAATCAATAATACTTCAAGCATACCAACCAAGCAATTATGTCTTATCGAAATAGCATAGCCAAAGAAAGCTCATCCCTACAAAATCATATAGTCTGGCTATGCTCCATCTTCATCACACAAAGCATTCAAATCATGCACAACCCCGATGACGAGCCGAGCAATTGGTTCATACTTTTTAACGCGCTTCAGCTATTTCAACTCTTACGCAATACATGAGCGCAAGCCATGGACATAGCACTATGGTGGTATATGGTGGTGGTTGTGAGGACAAAAAGGGAGAAGATAGTCTCACATCAACTAGGCGTATCAACGGGCTATGGAGATGCCCATCAATAGATATCAATGTGAGTGAGTAGGGATTGCCATGCAACGGATGCACTAGAGCTATAAATATATGAAAGCTCAACAAAAGAAACAAAGTGGGTGTGCATCACACTTGCTTGCTCACGAAGACCTAGGGAATTTTGAGGAAGCCCATCATTGGAATATACAAGCCAATTTCTATAATGAAAAATTCCCACTAGTATATGAAAGTGAAAGCATAGGAGACTCTCTCTATCAAGAACATGGTGCTACTTTGAAGCACAAGTGTGGTAAAAGGATAGTAACATTGCCCCTTCTCTCTTTTTCTCTCATTTTTTTATTTTCTTTTTTTATTTTATTATTATTTTTATTTTTTTGGTGGGCTTCTTTGGCCTTTTTTTATTTGGGCTTCTTTGGCCTCTTTTATTTTTTTATAAAGTCAGGAAACTCATCCTGACTTATGGGGGAATCATTGTCTCCACACTACAAAAAAAGACACATCCGTGACATTTTGGGCCGAACAAATTTTTTTTCTGTCATACATATGACACTTCTATGACGATAATTGTGACAAAACCCGGTATCATCATAGATGTGGTGGGATCCTACTTCTATGACAAAAAATCATGACAGAAAATGGGCTTTTTGTCCTGGGCGGGCCGGGGACGCAGCTGCATGACATTCTTTGGGCCGTCCATGATGGAAAAACCATGGTAGAAGCGAGGGCGAGGAAAATTTCGGGGAGTTCCCGGTAATGGTGGGTGGTCGGGAGCCGAGCGATGCGCATTTCTCTCATACACGTACGCGTGTGTGTGCGAGGCGTTGGCTCTAACTAAATCCGAGCGAGGCGTTGGGATCTAACTGAACCCGAGCAATTGCACTTCAGGCTACGCGTTACTGAACCCGAGCGATCGATTCCTTCGCTACTATTGCTAACTGAAGTCGATCGATGCTGCCTCTCTGGATGAACAATGAGCATTGC
>NC_041383.1:702747877-702793936 GCF_002162155.2 Triticum dicoccoides
ATGAACAGTGAGCGGTGGTAGTGGATGAACAGGACCCGTGGCGTTGCCTCTGGATGAACAGGACCCCGATCGATCGAGTCGGTTGGGGCTGGATGAACAAGACCCCATGGAGGGCTGGATGAAATAGGACGACCCCATGGAGGGCTGGATGAACAGTAGAAGGTGGAGGGGTGGATGAACAGTAGCCCATGGAGGGGTGGTTGAATAGGAGCCTGTGGATAAGGGTGGTTGAATAGTAGCCGGTGGAGTAGCGTGTGGTGGAGGCTGGACGAATAGGAGCCCGTGGATGAACAGTCGCAGGTGGAGGCTGGAGGAGGTCGATGATGGATGAACAGTAGCCCATGGATGTTGGAGAAGGTCGATGGTGGAGATGAACAGTATCCCGTGGAGTCCCATTTTGCGGTACGCCACACCCCTCCCGATGAACAGGACCCCCGTTTCGACCGTAGCGCTCCAACACAAGTCTGTTTCATCCGTTTTGCAGTACGCCACACCCCTCCTGATTAACAGGACCCTCGTTTTGACTGTAGGAGGTCCGTTTCCTCCGTTTTGCGGTACGCCACACCTCTCCCGATGAACAGGATCCCGTTTCGAACGTGGCCGGTCGAACACAAGGTCGTTTCCTCCGTTCTGCGGTACGCCAGGCCTCGTTTCCATCGCCTGTTCCGTCCAAGCCCTCCCGATCAACACGACCACGCTTCCATTCTGACCCAGCCAGTTGGCTCCCCATGAACACGACGACGATGTTGTTTCTTCGTTCCGACCTAGCCATGTACACGAGCCCTAGCCGTACGTATATATGCGCGAGTAGGCGTTCGAGACCCCACCCGTATGTACACATACGTGGCCGTATTTTCTTTCTTGCACCCTGGCCGCTGTACGTACGTGTACATGCTACGTGCGCGCCTCTACTACGACACATGCGCGCCTCTACTACGACACATGCGCGCCTCTATATCCACCAGTATGTACGTACATGTTCGCGACCAGAATGACAATGCTACGTATGCTTCGACTGTTGGAAATATGCCCTAGAGGCAATAAAAAAATGGTTATTATTATATTTCTTTGTTCATGATAATTGTCTATTATTCATGCTATAACTGTGTTATGCGGAAATCGTAATGCACGTGTGAATATATAGACCACAACATGTCCCTAGTAAGCCTCTAGTTGACTAGCTCGTTGATCAACAGATAGTCATGGTTTCCTGACTATGGGCATTGGATGTCATTGATAACGGGATCACATCATTAGGAGAGTGATGTGATGGACAAGACCCAATCCTAAGCATAGCTCAAAGATCGTGTAGTTCTCTTAGCTAGAGCTTTTCCAAATGTCAAGTATCATTTCCTTAGACCATGAGATTGTGCAACTCCCGGATACCATAGGAGTGCTTTGGGTGTGCCAAATGTCACAACGTAACTGGGTGACTATAAAGGTGCACTACGGGTATCTCCGAAAGTGTCTGTTGGGTTGGCACGAATCGAGACTGGGATTTGTCACTCCGTATGACGGAGAGGTATCTCTGGGCCCACTCGGTAATGCATCATCATAATGAGCTCCATGTGACCAAGTGTCTAGTCAAGGGATCATGCATTATGGTACGAGTAAAGTGACTTGCCGGTAACGAGATTAAACGAGGTATTGGGATACCAACGATCGAGTCTCGGGCAAGTAACGTACCGATTGACAAATGGAAGTTATACGGGATTGATTGAATCCTCGACATCGTGGTTCATCCGATGAGATCATCGAGGAGCATGTGGGATCCAACATGGGTATCCAGATCCCGCTGTTGGTTATTGACCGGAGAGGCTTCTCGGTCATGTTTGCATGTCTCCCGAACCCGTAGAGTCTACACACTTAAGGTTCGGTGACGCTAGGGTTGTAGAGATATTAGTATGCAGTAACCCGAAAGTCGTTCGGAGTCCCGGATGAGATCTTGGACGTCAAGAGGAGTTCCGGAATTGTCCGGAGGTGAAGAATTATATATAGGAAGTCAGGTTTCGGCCATCGGGAAAGTTTCAGGGGTCATCGGTATTGTACCGGGACCACCGGAAGGGTCCCGGGGGTCCACTTGGTGGGGCCACCTATCCCGGAGGGCCCCATGGGCTGAAGTGGGATGGGAACCAGCCCCAGGTGGGCTGGTGCGCCCCCCTTGGGCCACCCTACACCTAGGGTTGGAAACCCTAGGGGTGGGGGCACCTCCACCTGGCTTGGTGGGCAAGTTTCCCCCTGGCCGCCCCCCCTTGGAGATTGCATCTCCTAGGGCCGACGCCCCCCCTAGGGGGCCTATATAAAGAGGGGGAGGGAGAGAAGCCGCACCCATGCTCTTGGCACCTCCCCTCCCCCTTGCTACACCTATCCATCTCGTAGAAGCTCGGCGAAGCCCTGCCGAGATCACTGCTGCATCCACCACCACGCCGTCGTGCTGCTGGATCTCCGTCAACCTCTCCTTCCCCCTTGCTGGATCAAGAAGGTGGAGATGTCTTCCTCAACCGTACGTGTGTTGAACGCGGAAGTGCTGTCCGTTCAGCACTAGGATCATCGGTAATTTGGATCACGACGAGTACGACTCCCTCAACCCCGTTCTTTTGAACGCTTCCGCTCGCGATCTACAAGGGTATGTAGATGCACTCCTTTCTCTCGTTGCTAGATGCACTCCTTTCTCTTATTGGTGTCAAAACCGGCGAATCTTGGGTAGGGGGTCCCGAACTGTGCGTCTAGGCGGATGGTAATAGTACACAAGGGACACGATGTTTTACCCAGGTTCGGGCCCTCTTGATGGAGGCAAAACCCTACTTCCTGCTTGATTGATATTGATGATGTGGGTATTACAAGAGTAGATCTACCACGAGATCAAGGAGGCTAAACCCTAGAAGCTAGCCTATGGTATGATTGTCGTTATGTCCTACGGACTAAAACCATCCGGTTTATATAGACACTGGAGAGGGCTAGGGTTACACAGAGTCGGTTACAATGGTAGGAGATCTACATATCCGTATCGCCAAGCTTGCCTTCCACGCCAAGGAAAGTCCCATCCGGACACAGGACGAAGTCTTCAATCTTGTATCTTCATAGTCTTGGAGTCCGGCCGATGATGATAGTTCGGCTATCCGGACACCCCCTAGTCCAGGACTCCCTCAGTAGCCCCTGAACCAGGCTTCAATGACGACGAGTCCGGCGCGCATATTGTCCTCGGCATTGCAAGGCGGGTTCCTCCTCCGAATAATTTATAGAAGATTGTGAACACCAGGATAGTGTCCGGCTCTGCAAAATAAATTCCACATTCCACCGCAGAGAGAATAATATTTACACAAGTTCAATCTGCTGACATATTTCGTGGCGTGACGTCACACCACAACCAAGCCTTTACTTGAATCGTTTTTATTATACCACCTCAGTGCGTTTAGCGAAGCGGTTTCTTTGGCACGTCTTGTCGAAGCAGAGATCGTGTTCCCCTTATTCCGGGATTCCCATCAATACAGACGTGGGTAACCCAACCGCGCCATTGATTGCGGCGCTTGGGAGAAAAGCGAGTTTTACCACGCCGGTGGGGACGCATAGTTTCGTCCGCCCATATATAAGGGGATAAGGATCCACCTTTTTACCTACGCCTTCTTCCTCCTTTGCTTATCCATCTCCGTGCACTCGAGCTCCAGCGCCCAAGTCCGCAAATCTCACCTCAACCTTCTCCAACTATGTCCGGAGCGGGAGGCAAGTGGATGGCCTCCTCCGTTACGGAGGGGCACATCAAGAAGCTGCACAGCGCCGGATATCTGTCCAGCGACATTGCGCACAGGCTCCCCGACGAGGGGCAGCTCATCCCCACCCCCTGGCCCCATAAGAGGGTGGTATTCCTTCCCCATTTCCTCCGCAGACTGGGCTTCCCACTTCACCCCTTTGTCCGGGGGATCATGTTCTACTACGGCCTGGATTTCCATGATCTGGCCCCGAATTTCATCCTCAACATCTCGGCGTTTATCGTCGTGTGCGAGGCTTTCCTCTGCATCCAGCCCCACTTCGGCTTGTGGCTCAAGACCTTCAATGTCAAGCCGAAGGTTGTGAAGGGCAGCCAAGCGGAGTGCGGAGGCGCCATGGTGGGCAAGATACCCAACGTTACTTGGCTCGAGGGTGCCTTCATGGAAACCATCAAGGGATGGCAATCGGGGTGGTTCTACATCATCGAGCCGCGTGACCCTAAATGGGCAGCGGCCCGCGAATTCATATCTGGCATCCCCACACGGCTCACCTCTTGGAAAGAGAGTGCCCTGACTTGGAGCAATTCGGAGGAGCTGACCGGACTCCAAGCCTGCGTCCAAAAGCTAGTGAACAAGAAGCTCAAGCTTGTCAATGTAGTCCAGGTCATGCTCATCCGCCAGATTCTCCCGTGCCAACAACGGGCCTTCAACTTGTGGGAGTTCGATCCGGCCCAGCACCGAACCTTGAGCAGGCTCTTCGACACTAGGTACGAAGATGCCTGGAAGGTGCTGTTCAAGGGCGCCGAGGCTCCCGCATCTGCTACCGAAGATCGCGGATTCAGATCGCAGCGCCAGGCTAGCGAGGTAAGTGATTCTACCCTTTACGGGACACTTGTTTTCCATAGTTTGACTCCATGCAGGATCTAAACTCCCTCTCCTTTGACAGGACTGGCTGAAGAAGGCCGAGCAGACTAACTGTCCGGCCCCTTTGCCAGAAGACCCAGCGGACGCCCGTTTAGCGGGGCTGCTGGTTCCGGCACCCCATGTGGTGCCGGAGAAGAAGGCCAAGAAGGAGGCCACGGGCACTCGAAAGAGTTCTCGTTTTCAAGTGTCCGATGACTCCGAGGCGGACTCCTCCCACGAGGACGAGGAGGAGAAGAAAAAGGCCGCTCCCCCAACGGGGGGGAGGGAAGAAAAGGAAGGCCTCCCCAACGAGGGAGGCCGAAGGGTCCAAGAAGGGAAGGACTCTTCCCCCGGACTATTCCGCCAACGCCAGTGACGACGACGAGGATTGGCCTCCAAGGGCCAAGCCCCTGGCGAGATCGTAAGTATCCGGACTCCCGAATGACTTCATGATTTTTCTTTTTGCCACATGGTGTCTTTCTAACGCCGCATACAACCCTGCAGTCCGCCCAAGGACGATCTTCCCGCTTCGTCGAGCGGGTCCTTGGGCACGTCGGATGTGAACAGTACTTCACTCCCAACCGCCTCCTCCCCCCGTGACACTGACGACGCCGAGGTGGGATCCCAGAGAGGGACCCACCCGGAGGAGGAGGACCCGGAGGTGCCACAGGGCGACCTCCCGGACTTCGTACCGGACTCCGCACCGGAACCTGCAGTGGTTCCGGAGTCCGGCGGGCGGCCCCTTCGTAAGAAGGGCAAGACCGTGACGCCAGCGGCCTCCGTCCAACCGGAGGCGCCGGATAACTTGCTGGAGGTGCTCAACGGCGCTTCCATCGAGGAGGGACACCGCACTGTCATGAGTGCGGTGATTCAGAAGGTTCAGCTCGCCAAAAGCGGGCTGACCGAAGCCTGCAGCAGCCTTCTAACAGGCTTTGAGGTAAGAATATTAATATATGTAAAATAGTACCGCATAGACAGTAGCCCCTGATGCTCGGTTCGGTGTTCGGAAAGAAAAGCCAGACTGAGGATCTAAAATGATATTCGCAGGAGTCTTAATAAATATGTCAATATGGGATTGCAGGCTGCGCTGCTGACCTCTGCCGCACTGACTGCGGAGGTCAATGCTTTGAAGCAAAGCCTCGAGCGGTCCGAGAATGAGCTCGGCCGTGCCAAGAAGCAGCTCGAGGACAAGGAAGGTGAGTAACACCTTATTAAAGTTGTACCTTACAGAAAAGGATTTGGTTGCAAGAGGAATGACAAGGATAACGTGGGTACTTCAGGGGCCACGAACAAGGTGGCGACCCTGAAGGAGGCGGTGTCCGCGGCCGAATGTAATGCGGCCGTAGAGCACGCTGGGCGAGAGAAGCAGGAGGCGCGGGTGGTGGAGGTACAGCAAGAGCTCCAGGCTCTCGTGGAAAAGCATGAGAGTTTGGAGCGCGACTCGAAGACTCGAGAGTCCAAGCTTGCATCGGCTCTTGAGAGCGCCAAACCCGCTAAGGCCGAAGCCCACAAGGCCCTTCAGGAAATCGAGGCGTTGAAGAAAATAGCAGCGGGTAAGGCATTTTTCATGCAAAGCAAGCATGTGAATGTGAATTACCTCTTACTTACCCGAATTCGGAGCTCTCCAGGAGCGTTCGCAGATCTGCGCTGCAGCGTGTCCGATGCTGCCGCTTTCTACAGGGCCGAGGAGGGGAGCTCGACGGAGAAGGTCTTCTGGTCTCTGTATGCTGAGGCCGGACATGCGGTGCCCCTTAGCGACCAGCTGAAGCAGCTGGTCGAGCTCCACAAGGTGACCGAACAGACCATGAAGGGCCTCATAGTTCGGCTGTGGCCCAATGAGACCATGCCTGGGAGCTACTTCGGCCTGTTGCAGCGGCTGGTGGATGCTTGTCCATGGGTTGAGGTCATCAAGCGATCCGCTTGTATTGAAGGTGCCCGTCGGGCCCTTGCCCGTGCTAAGGTGTACTGGGGCAAGATGGATGCTGAGAAACTTGTGACGGACACGCCACCGCCGGGCAAGGAGTATCGCACGCCCGAGATGTATTACAAGAGTGTCCTGAAGGGTGCCCGCACTATTGCGGGTGAGTGCTCCAATGATGTAATATTTTAGTAGACTCGCATTTTGTTATCCTATGCGCTGAAAACTTTGTTCATATGCGCTAAGCAACGCTTGTTGATTTAAAATATTACCTTCTGTGTGGCTGTTTATCAAATCTGAGAGATGGCAAGTCGTCGGCTTCAGCCCCCATGCCACGAGTGCTGGGGTGTTCGGGATAAATTTGAACACTCTTGTTCCCATATTTGGGTCCATCTAGGGAGGCGCTCAACACAACGAACTAGGCAACCAGACTTATAATGCTTGAACACTCTCACTTAGCCATAGAATTCTATAATTTTAAATTTCGGCGAAGCCCCTAGTGTTCGGAAGGCCAAATTCGGGGCGCTATCCACGCCTGGGCCGGACAAAGCCGGTTCCTCGCTCTAAGCGGCATAAGTCTTTAGGGACTCGAAAAAACCTCTCGAACAGCGTCCGGCTCTCACCTCATCATGACTATCAGTTTTAGCTTTCTCCACTGAGGCGCTCGCCCAGCTCAACTGGGGCACAATCGCAGTGGTTCTCCCAGTGCTACCTTAGCCGATAGAACGGAACGTAAGGTACCAAAACATAGGAGCCGGGCAAACCCAACTATTGACCCAAGACAAGATTCGGAGCCGATGCATATAATGCTATAAGTTCGAGGTGCCGCACTTGTGAAAGTGTTCGGACTTATCACACCATAATCTGGGGAACTTAAGCCCCTGGTGTATTTAGCCGTACCAAAGTGTACGGATGCGACATGTCATAAATGAACATATGTATAAGAAAGGAATGCAATTATAAGCAAAAAGGTGCTGCATTGTTTATTCAAGAAATACTACCATGAATGCAGAACGATACAAATAGTGCGATAAGCAAGGGGTGGGACTACTAAACATGTCCCCCTCCAGGGGTAGGCTGCGGAATGGTGTATAAAACAGATTTAATGCTCGTGATGGAGACCACCTGGATGTTCGTCGTAGCCTTTCTCCTTCCTTGGCTGTTGCATCGTGAGTTCGGCCGGTCTACTACCGGACAGGGCCTCTGGTGACGGAGTCCTGTGGGTAAGAAAGAAAAAGGAAGTAAAGAAGAAAGAAAAAAAAAGGAATGACACACTTGGGAGCCCCTGATGTGGTTGAGCCGCATTCTGGTCCTGTCGTGGTCGTGCCCCTCCCCCTATGCCCATGGTATCTCCAGAGCGTAATGATGTACGGGAAGGACCAGTCTTGCAATATTGTGAGGGCTAGGGTTGGGGCCGCATTGCTACGCGTGCTCAGAACGTGCCAGGTGGTCTTGTTGTAGGTTACTCCGGGCGCGTTTAGCCGTGTCCGGTCGCTTAACGGCCGGACTCGAGAATTGCCTTAAGAGGCTACATTGTACTTGTGCCGCGAGAGCCATTGTATGTTCCTCCGTTCGGAGGGAGCGTTCGGTGTTTCCGTTGACCGTGATGACTCCTCGAGGGCCTGGCATCTTGAGCTTGAGGTATGCATAGTGCGGCACCGCGTTGAACTTTGCAAACACGGTCCGTCCGAGCAGAGCATGATAGCCGATGCGGAACGGAACTATGTCGAAGATTAACTCCTCGCTTCAGAAGTTGTCCGGGGATCCGAAGACCACTTCCAGTGTAACTGAGCCCATACAATTGGCCTCTACACCTGGTATGACACCTTTGAAGGTCGTCTTTGTGGGTTTAATCCTTGAGCGGTCTATGCCCATCTTGCACACTGTGTCTTGATAAAGCAGGTTCAGGCTGCTGCCGCCGTCCATCAGGACTCTGGTGAGGTGAAATCCATCGACGATTGGGTCTAAAACCAATGCGGTGAATCCGCTGTGGCAGATGCTGGTGGGGTGGTCCCTTCGATCAAAAGTGATCGGGCAGGAGGACCATGGGTTGAACTTCGGGGCGACTGGCTCCATCGCGTATACGTCCCTGAGTGCACGCTTCCGCTCCCTCTTGGGTATGTGGGTTGCGTATATCATGTTCACCGTCTGCACTTGTGGGGGGAAACCCTTCTGTCCTCTATTGTTCGGCGGTCGGGTCTCTTCTTCGTCATCGCTATGCAACCCCTTGCCATTGTTTTCGGCAATTAGCTTGCCTGCCTGCTTGAATACCAAACAGTCCCTGTTGGTGTGGTTGGCCGGCTTTTCGGGGGTGCCGTGTATCTAGCACGAGCGATCGAGTATTCGGTCCAAATTGGACGGACCCGTAGTAGTTCTTTTGAATGGCTTTTTCCGCTGACCGGGTTTAGAGCCTCTGAATCTGGCGTTGACTGCCGTATCCTCATTATTGTCGCCGTTAATGCGCGTTTGTTCTTGTTGCAACGCGACCTGCCATTGCAGTCGTTGGTATCCGGACTGCCAGAATTTTTGCTGAGGTTGTTGCTGCGGGCTAGCCAGCTGTCCTCTCCCGCGTAGAAGCGGGTCATGAGTGATGTGAGGGCTGCCATGGATTTCGGCTTTTCCTGTCCCAGGTGCCGGGCAAGCCACTCGTCGCGGATGTTATGTTTGAAGGCCGCGAGGGCCTCCGCATCCAGACAGTCGACTATTTGATTTTTCTTAGTTAGGAACCGTGTCTAGAATTGTCTGGCCGATTCGTCTGGCTGCTGAATTATGTGGCTTAGGTCGTCAGCGTCTGGTGGTCGCACATACGTGCCCTGGAAGTTATCAAGGAATGCGTCTTCCAGGTCCTCCCAACACCCAATTGATTCTGCTGGCAAGCTGTTGAGCCAATGCCGAGCTGGTCCTTCAAGCTTGAGTGGGAGGTATTTGATGGCGTGAAGGTCGTCACCGCGGTCCATGTGGATATGAAGGAGATAGTCTTCGATCCAAACCGCGGGGTCTGTTGTGCCATCATAGGATTCAATATTCACTGGTTTAAACCCTTCGGGGATTTGATGATCCATTACTTTGTCTGTGAAGCATAGTGGGTGTGTGGCACCTCTGTATTGGGCTATATCGCGACGGAGCTCCAACGAGGTTTGTCTACTGTGTTCGGCCCGGCCGGACTTGCTGTGTCCGGCGCGACGGTTGTCATCACGTATCATGGGGCGCCCACGCGATCCGTAGATCGATCTTGATTGTCTTGCCTTATCCTCCAATATATCTCGCAAGTCCGGAGCGTTCCCCTGTGGCCTTGTGCTTTTCGAGCGATGCCGGGGTACGGTTCTAGTGGAGGGCCTAGAGGCCTCTCTGTTGCGGCCACGAGGTGGCCGGTCAGCCGCATTGTGCTCTGGTGATGCAGGTTTATATGCCTCCTCCTCTAATCGAGGGAGCAACTTGCGTTTGGGGTAGCTTTTGGAGGGGCGTTCGAGCTCATGCTCTTCGGCCGCAAGGACTTCAGTCCATCTGTCGGCTAGCAGATCCTGATCAGCTCTAAGTTGTTGCTACTTTTTCTTGAGGGTGTTTGCCGTGGCCATAAGCCTGCGTTTAAAACGCTCTTGTTCGACGGGATCCTCAGGCACGACAAATTCGTCGTCGTCGAGGCTTGCCTCGTCTCCGGAGGGAGGCATGTAATTATCGTCCTCTACCTCTTCGTCTGCCGCTGAGGGCTGGCTTCTCCGTCCTCCTGCGCTGAATCTTGCTAGAGGGGGTTGTCTTTAGCACTGTCTGGGGTATTATTATCTCCGGTGCCGGAATCTCCATTCTTGCTATGGCGGGATTTAGAGCGGCGCCGCTGACGCCGGCGCTTGGGCTGTTTCTTGGAGGGGTCTTCCTCCGCTGTTCCTTCGCCATTCCCATCCTTTGGGATATCCACCATGTATATGTCGTATGACGAGGTGGCTTTCCAGTGCCCAGTAGGTGCTGGTTCTTGGTCGTCTCCGGCATCGTCGTCCATACCGTTGATGTCTTCGGAGTCGAAGTCTAGCGTGTCAGTTAGATCGTCGACAGTGGCTACTAAGTGGGTGGTGGGTGGGTCTTGAATTTCTTCGTCGTCCGCATCCCAACCGTCTTGACCGCAGTCCGGCCAGGGCTCTCCTGATAACGAGAGATACTTTAGCGAACTCAGGATGTCGCCGAAAGGTGAGTGCTGAAAGATGTCCGCAGCGGTGAACTCCATGATCGGCGCCCAATCGGATTCGATTGGAGGGGGCGCGGGAGGTTCGGAGTCCGGCAAGGAGTCCGGCACCATGGAGTCACGAACTTCAGAAGGGACAGAGTCAGTATCCGGCCCTATCACCATAGAGGTTGCAGCCCCCGAGGCGGTGTCTAACCACCCATCCTCGATCTGCACAGCCGGCTCCGAATCGAGGGTTGGAGCGGACTCGTGTGCGGCCTCCAGGGTACTGTCTGGTAGCAGAGCTAAATCATGCCCATCGTGACAGTGCGGCGCGCTCGGCTGTGGCTCGAATCCGTTGAAGATCAAGTCTCCGCAGATGTCAGCCGTGAAGTTCAGACTTCCAAATCTGACCTGACGGCCAGGGGCGTAGCTTTCGATCTGCTCCTGCTGGCCAAACGAATTGGCCCGCAGTGCAAAGCCGCCGAATACGAAGATCTGTCCGGGGAGAAAAGTGTCACCCCGGACCGCGTCGTTGTTGATGATCAAAGGAGCCATCAAGCCTGTCGGTGACGACACAGAGGAACTCTCAATGAAAGCACCAATGTCGGTGTCAAAATCGGCGGATCTCGGGTAGCGGGTCCCGAACTGTGCGTCTAGGCGGATGGTGACAGGAGACAAGGAACACGATGTTTTACCCAGGTTCGGGCCCTATTGATGGAGGTAAAACCCTACGTCCTGCTTGATTGATATTGATGATGTGGGTATTACAAGAGCAGATCTACCACGAGATCAAGGAGGCTAAACCATAGAAGCTAGCCTATGGTATGCTTGTCGCTATGTCCTACGGACTAAAACCATCTGGTTTATATAGACACCGGAGACGGCTAGGGTTACACAGAGTCGGTTACAATGGTAGGAGATCTACATATCCGTATCGCCAAGCTTGCCTTCCACACCAAGGAAAGTCCCATCCGGACACAGGACGAAGTCTTCAATCTTGTATCTTCATAGTCTTGGAGTCCGGTCGATGATGATAGTTCGGCTATCCGGACACCCCTAGTCCAGGACTCCCTCACCTGCCGAGATCACTGCTGCATCCACCACCACGCCGTCGTGCTGCTGGATCTCCGTCAACCTCTCCTTCCCCCTTGCTGGATCAAGAAGGAGGAGATGTCTTCCTCAACCGTACGTGTGTTGAACGCGAAGGTGCTGTCCGTTCAGCACTAGGATCATCGGTGATTTGGATCATGACGAGTACGACTCCCTCAACCCCGTTCTCTTGAACGCTTCCGCTCGCGATCTACAAGGGTATGTAGATGCACTCCTTTCTCTTGTTGCTAGATGAACTCATATATTGATCTTGGTGAAAGTGTAGATTTTTTTTATTTTCTGCAACGTTCCCCAACAGTGGCATCATGAGCTAGGTCTATGCGTAGTTCACTTTGCACGAGTAGAACACAATTTTTTGTGGGCGTAGATGTTGTCAACTTTCTTGCCACTACTAGTCTTATTTTGCTTCGGCGGCATCGTAGGATGAAGCGGCCCGGACCGACCTTACACGTAAGCTTACGTGAGACAGGTTCCACCGACTGACATGCACTAGTTGCATAAGGTGGCTAGCAGGTGTCTGTCTCTCCCACTTTAGTTGGAGCGGATTCGACGAAAAGGGTCCTTATGAAGGGTAAATAGAAGTTGGCATATCACGTTGTGGCTTTCACGTAGGTAAGAAAATATTCTTGCTAGAACCCTATTGCAGCCACGTAAAAACATGCAACAACAATTAGAGGACGTCTAACTTGTTTTTGCAGCATGTGTTTTGTGATGTGATATGGCCAAAAGTTGTGATGAATGATATATATGTGATGTATGAGATCATGTTCTTGTAATAGGAATCATGACTTGCATGTCGATGAGTATGACAACCGGCAGGAGCCATAGGAGTTGTCTTTATTTTTTTGTATGACTTGCGTGACCTTTAATAACGCCATGTAAATTACTTTACTTTATTGCTAAACATGTTAGCCATAGAAGTAGAAGTAATCATTGGCGTGACAACTTCATGAAGACACGATGATGGAGATCATGATGATGGAGATCATGGTGTCATGCCGGTGACGAAGATGATCATGGAGCCCCGAAGATGGAGATCAAAGGAGCTATATGATATTGGCCATATCATGTCACTATTTGATTGCATGTGATGTTTATCATGTTTTACATCTTATTTGCTTAGAACGATGATAGCTTAAATAAGATGATCCCTTGCAATAATTTCAAGAAAGTGTTCCCCCTAACTGTGCACCGTTGCGAAGGTTCGTTGTTTCGAAGCACCATGTGATGATCGGGTGTGATAGATCCGAACGTTCGAATACAATGGGTGTAAGCTAGATACACACACGCAATACACTTAGGTTGACTTAACGAGCCTAGCATGTACAGACATGGCCTCGGAACACGGAGGACCAAAAGGTCGAGCATGAGTCGTATAGAAGATACGATCAACATGGAGATGTTCACCGATGTCGACTAGTCCGTCTCACGTGATGATCGGACACGGCCTAGTTGACTCGGATCATGTTTCACTTAGATGACTAGAGGGATGTCTAATCTGACTGGGAGTTCAATAAATAATTTGATTAGATGAACTTAGTTATCATGAACTTAGTCTAAAATCTTTACAATATGTCTTGTAGATCAAATGGCCCATGTTACCCTCAACTTCAACGCGTTCCTAGAGAAAACCAAGCTGAAAGATGATGGCAGCAACTATACAGACTAGGTCCGGAACCTGAGGATCATCCTTATAGCTGCCAAGAAAGACTATGTCCTAGAAGCACCGCTAGGTGAAGCACCAATCCTAGAGAACCAAGACGTTATGAACGCTTGGCAGTCTCGTGCTGATGATTACTCCCTCGTTCAGTGCGGCATGCTTTACAGCTTAGAACCGGGGCTCCAAAAGCGTTTTGAGCAACACGGAGCATATGAGATGTTCGAAGAGCTGAAAATGGTTTTCCAAGCTCATGCCCGGGTCGAGAGATATGAAGTCTCCGACAAGTTCTTCAGCTGTAAGATGGAGGAAAATAATTCTATCAGTGAGCACATACTCAAGATGTTTGGGTTGCACAACCGCTTGACTCAGCTGGGAGTTAATCTCCCGGATGACGCGGTCATTGATAGAATCCTTCAATCGCTTCCACCGAGCTACAAGAGCTTTGTGATGAACTTCAATATGCAGGGGACGGAAAAGACCATTCCTGAGGTATATTCAATGCTGAAATCAGCGGAGGTAGATATCAAAAAGGAACATCAAGTGTTGATGGTGAATAAAACCACTAAGTTCAAGAAAGGCAAGGGTAAGAAGAACTTCAAGAAGGACGGCAAGGGAGTTGCCGCGCCCGGTAAACCAGTTGCCGGGAAGAAGTCAAACAATGGACCCAAGCCTGAGACTGAGTGCTTTTATTGCAAGGGAAGTGGTCACTGGAAGCGGAACTGCCCCAAGTACTTAGCGGACAAGAAGGCCGGCAAAACCAAAGATATTTGATATACATGTAATTGATGTGTACCTTACCAGTGCTCATAGTAGCTTCTGGGTATTTGATACCGGTGCGGTTGCTCATATTTGTAACTCAAAGCAGGAGCTGCGGAATAAGCGGAGACTGGCAAAGGATGAGGTGACGATGCGTGTCGGGAATGGTTCCAAGGTCGATGTGATCGCCGTCGGCACACTACCTCTACATTTACCTACAGGATTAGTTTTAAACCTCAATAATTGTTATTTAGTACCAGCTTTGAGCATGAACATTGTATCTGGATCTCGTTTAATACGAGACGGATACTCATTTAAATCCGAGAATAATGGTTGTTCTATTTATATGAGAGATATGTTTTATGGTCATGCCCCCATGGTCAATGGTTTATTCTTAATGAATCTCGAACGTGATGTCACACATATTCATAGTGTGAATACCAAAAGATTCAAAGTTGATAACGATAGTCCCACATACTTGTGGCACTGCCGCCTTGGTCACATTGGTGTCAAGCGCATGACGAAGCTCCATGCTGATGGACTTTTAGAGTCTCTCGATTATGAATCATTTGACACATGCGAACCATGCCTCATGGGTAAAATGACCAAGACTCCATTCTCCGGAACAATGGAGCGAGCAACCAACTTATTGGAAATCATACATACCGATGTGTGCGGTCCAGTGAGTGTTGAGGCTCGCGGAGGATATCGTTATGTTCTCACTCTCACGGACGACTTGAGTAGATATGGGTATGTCTACTTGATGAAACACAAGTCTGAGACCTTTGAAAAGTTCAAGGAATTTCAGAATGAGGTAGAGAATCAATGTGACCGAAAGATAAAGTTCTTACGATCAGATCATGGGGGAGAATATTTAAGTCATGAATTTGGTATGCACTTAAGGAAATGTGGAATTGTTTCACAACTCATTCCGCTTGGAACACCTCAGCGTAACGGTGTGTCCGAACATCGTAATCGCACTCTATTGGATATGGTGCGATCTATGATGTGACTTACCGATTTACCGCTATCATTTTGGGGATACGCTCTAGAGACAGCTACATTCACTTTAAATAGGGCACCGTCTAAATCCGTTGAGACGACACCGTATGAATTATGGTTTGGGAAGAAACCTAAGCTGACATTTCTAAAAGTTTGGGGATGCGATGCTTATGTCAAGAAACTTCAACCTGAGAAGCTCGAACCCAAGTCAGAAAAATGCGTCTTCATAGGATACCCTAAGGAAACCATTGGGTATACCTTCTACTTAAGATCCGAGGGCAAGATCTTTGTTGCCAAGAACGGGTCCTTTCTGGAGAAAGAGTTTCTCTCGAAAGAATTAAGTGGGAGGAAAGTAGAGCTTGATGAAGTACTACCTCTTGAACCGGTGAGTAGCGCAGCTCAGGAAGATGTTCCTGTGGTGCAAGCACCAACTGAAGAGGAAGTTAATGATGATGATCAAGGTACTTCGGATCAAGTCACTACTGAACTTCGTAGGTCCACGAGGACATGTTCCACACCAGAGTGGTATGGCAACCCTGTCCTGGAAATCATGTTGTTAGACAATGGTGAACCTTCAAACTATGAAGAAGCGATGGCGGGCCCAAATTCCAACAAATGGCTTGAAGCCATGCAATCCAACATAGGATCCATGTATGAAAACGAAGTATGGACTTTGACAGACTTGCCCGTTGATCGGCGAGCGATAGAAAACAAATGGATCTTTAAGAAGAAGACGGACGCGGATGGTAATGTTACCATCTATAAAGCTCGACTTGTCGCTAAGGTTTGTCAACAAGTTCAAGGGGTTGACTACGATGAGACATTCTCTCCCGTAGTGAAGCTAAAGTCCGTCTGAATCATGTTAGCAATTGCCGCATACTATGATTATGAGATATGGCAAATGGACGTCAAAACGGCATTCCTTAACGGACATCTTAAGGAAGAATTGTATATGATGCAGCCGGAAGGTTTTGTCGACCCTGAGAATGCTAACAAGGTATGCAAGCTCCAGCGATCCATTTATGGGCTGGTGCATGCATCTCAGAGTTGGAACATTCGCTTTGATGAGATGATCAAAGCGTTTGGGTTTATGCAAACTTATGGAGAAGCCTGCGTTTACAAGAAAGTGAGTGGGAGCTCTATAGCATTTCTCATATTATATGTAGATGACATACTTTTGATGGGAAATGATATAGAACTTTTGGACAGCATTAAGGCCTACTTGAATAAGTGTTTTTCAATGAAGGACCTTGGAGAAGCTGCTTACATATTAGGCATCAAGATCTATAGGGATAGATCGAGACGCCTCATAGGTCTTTCACAAAGCACATACCTTGATAAGATATTGAAGAAGTTCAATATGGATCGGTCCAAGAAAGGGTTCTTGCCTGTATTGCAAGGTTTGAGATTGAGCTCGGCTCAATGCTCGACCACGGCGAAAGATAAAGAAGAGATGAGTGTCATCCCCTATGCCTCAGCCATAGGGTCTATTATGTATGCCATGTTGTGTACCAGACCTGATGTAAACCTTGCCGTAAGTTTGGTAGGAAGGTACCAAAGTAATCCCGGCAAGGAACACTGGATAGCGGTTAAGAACATTCTAAAGTACCTGAAAAGGACTAAGGATATGTTTCTCGTTTATGGAGGTGACGAAGAGCTCGTCGTAAAGGGTTACGTCGATGCTAGCTTCGACACAGATCTAGATGACTCTAAGTCACAAACCGGATACGTGTATATTTTCAATGGTGGGGCAGTAAGCTGGTGCAGTTGCAAGCAAAGCGTCATGGCGGGATCTACATGTAAAGCAGAGTACATGGCAGCCTCGGAGGCAGCGCATGAAGCAATCTGGGTGAAGGAGTTCATCACCGACCTAGGAGTCATACCCAATGCATCGGGGCCGATTGCACTCTTCTGTGACAACACTGGAGCTATTGCACTTGCCAAGGAGTCCAGGTTTCACAAGAAGACCAGGCACATCAAGCGTCGCTTCAACTTCATACGTGAAAATGTTCAAGATGGATACATAGATATTTGTAAAGTACATATGGACCTGAATGTGGCAGATCTATTGACTAAACCTCTCCCTAGGGCAAAACATGATCAACACCAGAACGCTATGGGTGTTCGATTCATCACAATGTAACTAGAATATTGACTTTAGTGCAAGTGGGAGACTGTTGGAAATATGCCCTAGAGGCAATAATAAAATGGTTATTATTATATTTCTTTGTTCATGATAATTGTCTGTTATTCATGCTATAACTATGTTATCCGGAAATTGTAATGCATGTGTGAATATATAGACCACAACATGTCCCTAGTAAGCCTCTAGTTGACTAGCTCGTTGATCAACAGATAGTCATGGTTTCCTGACTATGGGCATTGGATGTCATTGATAACGGGATCACATCATTAGGAGAATGATGTGATGGACAAGACCCAATCCTAAGCATAGCTCAAAGATCGTGTAGTTCGTTTAGCTAGAGCTTTTCCAAATGTCAAGTATCATTTCCTTAGACCATGAGATTGTGCAACTCCCGGACACTGTAGGAGTGCTTTGGGTGTGCCAAACGTCACAATGTAACTGGGTGACTATAAAGGTGCACTATGGGTATCTCCAAAAGTGTCTGTTGGGTTGGCACGAATTGAGACTGGGATTTGTCACTCCGTATGACAGAGAGGTATCTCTGGGCCCACTCGGTAATGCATCATCATAATGAGCTCAATGTGACCAAGTGTCTGGTCACGGGATCATGCATTATGGTACTAGTAAAGTGACTTGCCGGTAACGAGATTAAACGAGGTATTAGGATACTGATGATCGAGTCTCAGGCAAGTAACGTATAGATTGACAAAGGGAACTGTATACGGGATTGATTGAATCCTCGACATCGTGGTTCATCCGATGAGATCATCGAGGAAAAAGTGGGAGCCAACATGGGTATCCAGATCCCGCTATTGGTTATTGACCGGAGAGGCTTCTCGGTCATGTCTGCATGTCTCCCGAACCCATAGGGTCTACACACTTAAGGTTCGGTGACGCTAGGGTTGTAGAGATATTAGTATGCAGTAACCCGAAAGTTGTTCGGAGTCCCGGATGAGATCCCGGAAGTCACAATGAGTTCCGGAATGGTCCGGAGGTGAAGAATTACATATCGGAAGTCAGGTTTCGGCCATCGGGAAAGTTTCGGGGGTCACCGGTATTGTACCGGGACCACCGGAAGGGTCCCGGGGGTCCACCGGGTGGGGCCACCTATCCCGAAGGGCCCCATGGGCTGAAGTGGGTGGGGAACCATCCCCAGGTGGGCTGGCCCGCCCCCCCCCCTTGCCCCACTGCGCCTAGGGTTGGAAACCCTAGGGGTGGGGGTGCCTCCACCTGGCTTGGGGGGCAAGTTTCCCCCCTGGCCGCCGCCCCCCTTGGAGATTGCATCTCCTAGGGCTGGCGCCCCCCCTAGGGGGCCTATATAAAGAGGGGGGAGGGAGGGCAGCCGCACCCATGCTCTTGGCACCTCCCCTCCCCCTTGCTACTCCTCTCCCTCTCGTAGAAGCTCGGCGAAGCCCTGCCGAGATCACTGCTGCATCCACCACCACGCCGTCGTGCTGCTGGATCTCCGTGAACCTCTCCTTCCCCCTTGCTGGATAAAGAAGGAGGAGACGTCTTCCTCAACCGTATGTGTGTTGAACGCGGAGGTGATGTCCGTTCAGCACTAGGATCATCGGTGATTTGGATCACGACGAGTACGACTCCCTCAACCCCGTTCTCTTGAACGCTTCCGCTCGCGATCTACAAGGGTATGTAGATGCACTCCTTTCTCCCGTTGCTAGATGAACTCATAGATTGATCTTGGTGAAAGCGTAGAATTTTTTTTATTTTTTTCAATGTTCCCCAACATCGACCAGGTGGGTCCAGACTGTCAGGCACTTCCTTGCGTGCGAAGATGTAGCTGGTGGGTCCCAGCAGTCAGGGGGGCGAATCGTTTTTTTGCCCGGATGCACTTCCTTGCGTGCGAAGGTGTGGCTGGTGGGTCCTAGCAATCAGGGGGCGAATCTCTTTTTTTCGGACGCACTTCCTTGTGTGCAAAGATGTAGCTGGTGGGTCCTAGCAGTCAGGGGGCGAATCATTTTTTTTTGACGCACTTCCTTGCGTGCGAAGACGTAGCTGGTGGGTCCCAGCAGTCAGGGGGCGAATCATTTTTTTGCGAAATACGGTGGCCCGACCGGTGGGTCCCTGCTGTCAGGTGGAGGAAAATTATTTTGCGCGTAATAAGGAGGCACTTCCGATGGTGTGGCGTACCCAGCTGTCAGCTTCTCTACGTACAGTCCACGTCTGATGGAAGTCGTTCCTTGACCACGTTGACTGATACGTCTCCAACGTATCTATAATTTTTGATTGCTCCATGCTACTTTATCTACTGTTTTGGACCATATTGGGCTTTATTTTCCACTTTTATATTATTTTTGGCACTAACCTATTGACCGGAGGCCCAGCCCAGAATTGCTGTTTTTTGCCTATTTTAGTGTTTCGAAGAAACAGAATATCAAACGGAGTCCAAACGGAACGAAACCTTCGGGAACTTGATTTTCTCACCAAACGTGATCCAGGAGACTTGGACCCTGCTCCAAGGAACAAAAGAGGCGGTCACGAGGGTGGCGGGAGCCCCCCTGGGCGCACCCCCTACCTCGTGGGCCCCCTGTTGCTCCACCGACGTACTCCTTCCTCCTATATATACCTATGTACCCCCGACAGATCAACTACAGAGCCAAAAACCTAATTCCACTGCCGCAACTTTCTGTATCCACAAGATCCCATCTTGGGGCCTGTTCCAGAGCTCTGCCGGAGGGGGCATCCACCATGGAGGGCTTCTACATCAACACCATAGCCCCTCCGATGAAGTGTGAGTAGTTTACTTCAAACCTTTGGGGTCCATAGTTAGTAGCTAGATGGCTTCTTCTCTCTTTTTGGATCTCAATACAATGTTCTCCCCCTCTCTTGTGGAGATCTATTCGATGTAATCTTCTTTTTGCGGTGTGTTTGTTCAGACCGATGAATTGTGGGTTTATGATCCAGCTTATCTATGAATAATATTTGAATCTTCTCTGAATTCTTTTATGTATGATTGAGTTATCTTTGCAAGTCTCTTTGAATTATCCGTTTGGTTTGGCCAACTAGATTGGTAGTTCTTGCAATGGGAGAAGTGCTTAGCTTTGGGTTCGATCTTGCGGTGTCCTTACCCAGTGATAGAAAGGGTTGCAAGGCACGTATTGTATTGTTACCATCGAGGATAACAAGATGGGGTTTTTATCATATTGCATGAATTTATCAATCTACATCATGTCATCTTGCTTAAAGCGTTACTCTGTTTTTAACCTAATACTCTAGATGCATGTTGGATAGCGGTTGATGAGTGGAGTAATAGTAGTAGATGTAGAATCGTTTCGGTTTACTTGTCTCGCACGTGATGCCTATATACATGATCATACCTAGATATACTCATAACTATGCTCAATTTTGTCAATTGCTCAACAGTAATTTGTTCACCCACCGTAGAATACTTATGCTCTTGAGAGAAGCCACTAGTGAAACCTAGGGCCCCCGGGTCTATTTCCATCATATCAATCTCCATTACTTTAATACTTGCTTTGTTTTTACTTTTCCTTTTACTTTTCACTTTGCATCTCTATATCAAAAATACCAAAAATATTATTTATCATCTCTATCAGATTTCACCCTCGTAAGTGACCGTGAAGGGATTGACAACCCCTAATCGCGTTGGTTGCGAGAAGCTATCGTTTTGTGCAGGTACAAGGGACTTGTGCATGGCCTCCTACTGGATTTATACCTTGGTTCTCAAAAACTGAGGGAAATACTTATGCTACTTTGCTGCATCATCCTCTCTTTCTTCGGGGAAATCCAACGCAGTGCTCAAGAGGTAGCAAGAAGAATTTCTGGCGCCGTTGCCGAGGAGGCTCACGCAAGAGCAAGTCAACCATACCAAGTACCCATCACAATCCCTATCTCTCGCATTACATTATTTGCCTCTCGTTTTCCTCTCCCCCACTTCACCCTTGCCGTTTTATTCTCCCTCTCTTTCCCAATCTCCTCCTCTTTTCCCGTTGCCTTTTTCCTCGTCTGTTTGTTTGCTGGTGTGTTGGATTGCTTGTTTGTCGCGATGGCTCTACCTAGATTTGGTGATCTTCGCCTTAAAAGGTTGGAGGAGATCGAAACCAATGTCAGGAAATTTATGGTTCTGCAATTTGAGCATAATAATTTCTTTAGAAACGAGCTTAAGGAACAAAAAGGTTTTATGAGTTATATGAATAAAGAGCTCGATGATATGTCTAAAGAATTTGATGGCATAAGATCCCAAATTGCTCGTCTTGAAAAGTTGACCGCTGAAATTTCAGATATGCAAGCTACCTTAGTCAATAAGATGGCCGCTAAACCGAATTCCTATGAAAATCAAGATGAAGATCTAAAAGTTATTGATGTGTCCCCCATTAAATCTTTGTTTTGCAATATGAATTTTGATGAAACTGAATATGATCTTCCTTTACCTAGAAGGCGTTCTAAGAATTCGGAGTTTTTAGACCTTGATGATGAAATTGATGAAAGTGGGAATGAAAGAAATAAAAACCTAGATGTTGCTAAACCCACTATTTTGGATCTCAAGGAATTTAATTATGAAAATTGCTCTCTAATTGATTGTATTTCCTTGTTGCAATCCGTGCTAAATTCTCCTCATGCTTATAGTCAAAATAAGGCCTTTACCAAACACATTGTTGATGCCTTGATGCAATCTTATGAAGGAAAACTTGAGTTGAAAGTTTCTATCCCTAGAAAACTCTATGATGAGTGGGAACCTACTACTAAAATTAAAATTAAAAATTATGAGTTTCATCCCTTCTGTGATATGGGTGCTAGTGTCTCCACTATTCCCAAAACTTTGTGTGATTTGCTAGATTTTCGTGACTTTGATGATTGCTCTCTAAACTTGCGTCTTGCAGATTCCACTATTAAAAAGCCTATGGGAAGAATTAATGATGTTCTTATTGTTGCAAATAGGAATTATGTGCCCGTAGATTTTATCGTTCTTGATATAGATTGCAATCCTTCATGTCCTATTATTCTTGGTAGACCTTTCCTTAGAACGATTGGTGCAATTATTGATATGAAGGAAGGGTATATTAGATTCCAATTCCCCTTAAAGAAGGGCATGGAACACTTCCCTAGAAAGAAAATAAAATTACCATATGAATCTATCATGAGAGCCACTTATGGATTGCCTACCAAAGATGGCAATATCTAGATGAAAACCAGAAACTTTGCACGCACGAATATAATTTTTTTTAAATCACAGGAACGTGCTTTTGCATTGATTGATTTTGCTTCTATTCAATAGATAAATTTTCCAGGACTTCCTATTTTGGTAGCATTTTTAGAGTTCCATAAGTTTGCGTTAGTTACAGATTACTACAGACTGTTCTGTTTTTGACAGATTCTGTTTTGCGTGTGTTGTTTGCTTATTTTGATGAATCTATGGCTAGAAAAATAGTTTATAATCCATAGAGAAGATGGAATAAAGTAGGTTTAACACCAACATAAATAAAGAATGAGTTCATTACAGTACCTTAAAGTAGTCTTTTGTTTTATTTCTCTAACGGAGCTCACGAGAATTCTGTTGAGTTTTGTGTTGTGAAGTTTTCAAGTTTTGGGTGAATTCTTTTGATGGATTATAGAACAAGGAGTGGCAAGAGCCTAAGATTGGGGATGCCAATGGCACCCCCAAGTTAATCCAAGGACACCAAAAAGTCAAAGCTTGGGGATGCCCCGGAAGGCATCCCCTCTTTCGTCTACTTCCATCGGTAATTTAATTGGAGCTATATTTTTATTCACCACATGATATGTGTTTTGCTTGGAGCGTCTTGTATTATTTGCGTCTTTTCTTGTTAGTTTCCCACAACCATCCTTGCTGTACACACCTTTTGAGAGAGCCATACACAAATTGGAATTTGCTAGAATACTCTATATGCTTCACGTATATCTTTTGAGCTTGATAGTTTTGCTCATAGTGCTTCACTTATATCTTTTGAGCGTGATAATTTTTACTCTAGTGCTTCACTTAGATCTGGTAGAGCACGGTGGTGGATTTGTTTTAAAGAAATTATTGATATCTCATGCTTTACTTAGATTATTTTGAGAGTCGTTAATAGCATGGTAATTTGCTTAATATAAATATACTTGGTATTCAAGATATGTGAAACTTTCTTTTGAGTGCGTTGAATACTAAGATAAGTTTGATGCTTGATAATTGTTTTGAGATATAGAGGTGATAATATTAAAGTGATGTTAGTTGGGTCATTATGAATTTAAAGAATGCTTGTGTTGACGTTTGTGATTCCCGTAGCATGCACGTATGGTGAACCGCTTTGTGATGAAGTTGGAGCATAATTTTATTTATTGATTGTCTTCCTTATGAGTGGCGGTTGGGGACGAGCGATGGTATTTTCCTACCATCTATCCCCCTAGGAGCATGCACGTAGTGCTTTGGTTTTTGATGACATCTAAATTTTTGCAATAAGTGCATGAGTTCTTTTGATTAATGTTGAGTCCATGGATTATATGCACCCTTTCACCCTTCCATTATTGCTAGCCTCTCTTGTGCCACGCAACTTTCGCCGGTACCATACACCCACCATATACATTCCTCAAAACAGCCACCATACCTACCTATTATGGCATTTCCATAGCCATTCCGAGATATATTGCCATGCAACTTTCCACCGTTCCGTTCATATGACACACATTACTTTTGTCATATTGCTTTTTGCATGAACATGTAGTTGACATTGTATTTGTGGCAAGGCAACCTTCATAATTTTCATACATGTCGCTCTTGATTAATTGCATATCCCGGTACACCGCTGGAGGCATTCATATACAGTCATATTTTGTTCTAAGTAAAAAAAAGGAAAAAAAGAGGCCATAAAAAAAGGCCCAAAGAAAAAGAAAAAAATGAGAGAAAAAGAGAGAAGAGACACTTCTACTATCCTTTTACCACACTTGTGCTTCAAAGTAGCACCATGATCTTCATGATAGAGAGTCTCATATGTTGTCACTTTCATATACTAGTGGGAATTTTTCATTATAGAACTTGGCTTGTATATTCCAATGATGGGCTTCCTCAAAAGTGCCCTAGGTCTTCGTGAGCAAGCAGGTTGGATGCACATCCACTTAGTTTCTTTTGTTGAGATTTCATATATTTATAGCTCTAGTGCATCCGTTGCATGGCAATCCCTACTCACTCACATTGATATCTATTAATGGGCATCTCCATAGCCCGTTGATACGCCTAGTTGATGTGAGACTATCTTCTCCCTTTTTGTCTTCTCCACAACCACCATTCTATTCCACATATAGTGCTATGTCCATGGCTCACGCTCATGTATTGCGTGAAAGTTGAAAGAGTTTGAGATTATTAAAGTATGAAACAATTGCTTGGCTTGTCATCGGGGTTGTGCATGATTAAATACTTTGTGTGATGAAGATCGAGCAACAGCCAGACTATATGATTTTGTAGGGATAACTTTCTTTAGCCATGTTATTTTGAGAAGACATGATTGATTTGATTAGTATGCTTGAAGTATTATTACTTTTATGTCAATATGAACTTTTGTCTTGAATCTTTCGGATCTGAATATTCATGCCACACTTAAGAAGATTTACATTGAAATTATGCCAAATTATCACTCCGCATCAAAAATTCTCTTTTTATCATTTACCTACTCGAGGACGAGCAGGAATTAAGCTTGGGGATGCCTGATACGTCTCCAACGTATCTATAATTTTTGATTGCTCCATGCTACTTTATCTACTGTTTTGGACTATATTGGGCTTTATTTTCCACTTTTATATTATTTTTGGGACTAACCTATTAACCGGAGGCCCATCCCAGAATTGTTGTTTTTTTGCCTATTTCAGTGTTTCGAAGAAACAGAATATCAAACGGAGTCCAAATGGAATGAAACCTTCGAGAACGTGATTTTCTCACCGAACGTGATCCAGGAGAATGGACCCTGCTCCAAGGAACAAAAGAGGCGGTCACGAGGGTGGGGGGCGCGCGCCCCTACCTCGTGGGCCCCCTGTTGCTCCACCGACGTACTCCTTCCTCCTATATATGTTGGGGAACATTGCAGAAAATAAAAAAATTCTACGGTTTCACAAAAATCAATCTATGAGTTCATCTAGCAACGAGAGAGAGGAGTGCATCTACATACCCTTGTAAATCGAGCGAAAGTGTTCAAGAGAACGGGGTTGAGGGAGTCGTACTCGTCATGATCCAAATCACCGGAGATCCTAGCGCCGAACGGACGGCACCTCCGTGCTCAACACACGTACGGTCAGCGTGACGTCTCCTCCTTCTTGATCCAGCAAGGGGAAGGAGAGGTTGATGAAGAACCAGCAGCACGACGGCGTGGTGGTGGATGAGCAGAGATCCTGGCAGGGCTTCGCCAAGCGTCTGCGGGAGGGAGAGGTGTAGCAAGGGGGAAGGGAAGCGCCAAGTGCAAGGGTGTGCCTGCCCTCCCCCCCTCTTTATATAGGGTCCCCAGGGGGGCACCGACCCTAGGAGATTGAATCTCCAAGGGGGGCGGCGGCCAAGGGGGTGCCTTGCCCCCCAAGGCAAGTGGAGGCGCCCCCCACCCTAGGGTTTCCAACCCTAGGCGCAGGGGGGCCCAAGGGGGGGCGCACCAGCCCACCAGGGGCTGGTTCCCCTCCCACTTAAGCCCATGGGGCCCTCCGGGATAGGTGGCCCCACCCGGTAGACCCCCGGGACCCTTTCGGTGGTCCCAGTACAATACCGGTGACCCCTGAAACTTTCCTGATGGACGAAACTCGACTTCCCATATATAATTCTTTACCTCTGGACCATTCTGAAACTCCTCATGACGTCCGGGATCTCATCCGGGACTCTGAACAACTTTCGGTTTGCTGCATACTAATATCTCTACAACCCTAGCGTCACCGAACCTTAAGTGTGTAGACCCTACGGGTTCGGGAGACACGTAGACATGACCGAGACGGCTCTCCGGTCAATAACCAACAGCGGGATCTAGATACCCATGTTGGCTCCCACATGCTCCTCGATGATCTCATCGGATGAACCACGATGTCGAGGATTCAAGCAACCCTGTATACAATTCCCTTTGTCAATCGGTATGTTACTTGCCCGAGATTCGATCATCGGTATCCCAATACCTCGTTCAATCTCGTTACCGGAAAGTCACTTTACTTGTATCGTAATGCATGATCCTGTGACCAGACACTTGGTCACTTTGAGCTCATTATGACGACGCATTACCGAGTGGGCCCAGAGATACCTCTTTGTCATATGGAGTGACAAATCCCAGTCTCGATCTGTGTCAACCAACAGACACTTTCGGAGATACCCATAGTATACCTTTATAGTCACCCAGTTACGTTGTGACGTTTGGTACACCCAAAGCACTCCTACGGTATCCGGGAGTTACACGATCTCATGGTCTAAGGAAAAGATACTTGACATTGGAAAAGCTCTAGCAAACGAACTACATGATCTTGTGCTATGCTTAGGATTGGGTCTTGTCCATCACATCATTCTCCTAATGATGTGATCCCGTTATCAATGACATCCAATGTCCATAGTCAGGAAACCATGACTATCTGTTGATCAACGGGCTAGTCAACTAGAGGCTCACTAGGGACATATTGTGGTCTATGTATTCACGCATGTATTACGATTTCCGGATAACACAATTATAGCATGAATAAAAGACAATTATCATGAACAAGGAAATATAATAATAATCCTTTTATTATTGCCTCTAGGGCATATTTCCAACAGTCTCCCACTTGCACTAGAGTCAATAATCTAGTTACATTGTGACGAATCGAACACCCATAGAGTTCTGGTGTTGATCATGTTTTGCTTGCGGAAGAGGTTTACTAAATGGAACTGCGACATTCAGATCCGTATGTACTTTGCAAATATCTATGTCTCCATCTTGAACATTTTCACGGATGGAGTTGAAACGATGCTTGATGTGCCTGGTCTTCTTGTGAAACCTGGGCTCCTTGGCAAGGGCAATAGCTCTAGTGTTGTCACAGAAGAGAGTGATCAGCCCCGACGCATTGGGTATGACTCCTAGGTCAGTGATGAACTCCTTCATCCATATTGCTTCATGTGCTGCCTCCGAGGCTACCATGTACTCCGCTTCACATGTAGATCCCGCCACGACGCTCTGCTTGCAACTGCACCAGCTTACTGCTCCACGATTCAACATATACACGTATCCGGTTTGTGACTTAGAGTCATCCAGATCTGTGTCGAAGCTAGCGTCGACGTAACCTTTTACGACGAGCTCTTCGTCGCCTCCATAAACGAGAAACATATCCTTAGTCCTCTTCAGGTACTTTAGGATGTTCTTGACCGCTGTCCAGTGTTCCTTGCCGGGATTACTTTGGTACCTTCCTACCAAACTTACGGCAAGGTTTACATCAGGCCTGGTACACAGCCTGGCATACATAATAGACCCTATGGCTGAGGCATAGGGGATGACACTCATCTCTTCTTTATCTTCTGCCGTGGTCGGACATTGAGCCGAGCTCAATCTCACATCTTGCAATGCAGGCAAGAAACCTTTCTTGGACTGATCCATATTGAACTTCTTCAATATCTTATCAAGGTATGTGCTTTGTGAAAGACCTATGAGGCGTCTCGATCTATCCCTATAGATCTTGATGCCTAATATGTAAGAAGCTTCTCCAAGGTCCTTCATTGAAAAACACTTATTCAAGTAGGCCTTAATGCTGTCCAAAAGTTCTATATCATTTCCAATCAAAAGTATGTCATCTACATATAATATGAGAAATGCTACAGAGCTCCCACTCACTTTCTTGTAAACGCAGGCTTCTCCATAAGTCTGCATAAACCCAAATGCTTTGATCATCTCATCAAAGCGAATGTTCCAACTCCGAGATGCTTGCACCAGCCCATAAATGGATCGCTGGAGCTTGCACACCTTGTTAGCATTCTTAGGATCGACAAAACCTTCCGGCTGCATCATATACAGTTCTTCCTTAAGATAGCCGTTAATGAATGCCGTTTTGACGTCCATCTGCCATATCTCATAATCATAGTATGTGGCAATTGCTAACATGATTCGGACGGACTTCAGCTTCGCTACGGGAGAGAAAGTCTCATCGTAGTCAACCCCTTGAACCTGTCGATAACCCTTAGCAACAAGTCGAGCTTTATAGATGGTAACATTACCATCCGCGTCCGTCTTCTTCTTAAAGATCCATTTATTTTCTATCGCTCGCCGATCATCGGGCAAGTCTGTCAAAATCCATACTTTGTTTTCATACATGGATTCTATCTCGGATTGCATGGCTTCAAGCCATTTGTTGGAATCTGGGCCCGCCATCGCTTCTTCATAGTTCGAAGGTTCACCGTTGTCTAACAACATGATTTCCAGGACAGGGTTGCCATACCACTCTGTTGTGG
Organism: Triticum dicoccoides; assembly: GCF_002162155.2. Taxonomy (NCBI): domain Eukaryota; kingdom Viridiplantae; phylum Streptophyta; class Magnoliopsida; order Poales; family Poaceae; genus Triticum; species Triticum dicoccoides. The sequence goes on from NC_041383.1 coordinate 702,776,628, forward strand.
AACGTGTCCTTGTGGACCTACGAAGTTCAGTAGCAACTTGATCCGAAGTACCTTGATCATCATTAATTTCCTCTCCAGTCGGTGTAAGCACCACAGGAAAATTTTCCTGAGCTGCACTACTTTCCGGTTCAAGAGGTAGTACTTCATCGAGTTCTACTTTCCTCCCACTTACTCCTTTCGAGAGAAACTCTTTTTCCAGAAAGGATCCGTTCTTGGCAACAAAGATCTTGCCCTCGGATCTTAAGTAGAAGGTATACCCAATGGTTTCCTTAGGGTATCCTATGAAGACGCACTTTTTCGACTTGGGTTCGAGCTTTTCAGGTTGAAGTTTCTTGACATAAGCATCGCATCCCCAAACTTTTAGAAATGGCAGCTTAGGTTTCTTCCCAAACCATAATTAATACGGTGTCGTCTCAACGGATTTAGACAGTGCCCTATTTAAAGTGAATGTAGCTGTCTCTAGAGTGTATCCCCAAAATTATAGCGGTAAATCGGTAAGAGACATCATAGATCGCACCATATCCATTAAAGTGCGATTATGATGTTCGGACACACTGTTACATTGAGGTGTTCCAGGCGGCGTGAGTTGTGAAATGATTCCACATTTCCTTAAGTGCATACCAAATTCGTGACTTAAATATTCTCCTCCATGATCTGATCGTAAGAACTTTATCTTTCGGTCACGTTGATTCTCTACCTCATTCTGAAATTCCTTGAACTTTTCAAAGGTCTCAGACTTGTGTTTCATCAAGTATACATACCCATATCTACTCAAGTCATCAGTGAGAGTGAGAACATAATGATATCCTCCGCGAGCCTCAACGCTCATTGGACCGCACACATCGGTATGTATGATTTCCAATAAGTTGGTTGCTCGCTCCATTGTTCCGGAGAACGGAGTCTTGGTCATTTTGCCCATGAGGCATGGTTCGCATGTATCAAATGATTCATAATCAAGAGACTCTAAAAGTCCATCAGCATGGAGCTTCTTCATGCGCTTGACACCAATGTGACCAAGGCGGCAGTGCCACAAGTATGTGGGACTATCGTTATCAACTTTACATCTTTTGGCATTCACACTATGAATATGTGTAACATTACGTTCGAGATTCATTAAGAATAAACCATTGACCATCGGGGCATGACCATAAAACATATCTCTCATATAAATAGAACAACCATTATTCTCGGATTTAAATGAGTAGCCATCTCGTATTAAACGAGATCCAGATACAATATTCATGCTCAAACTTGGCACTAAATAACAATTATTGAGGTTTAAAACTAATCCCGTAGGTAAATGTAGAGGTAGCGTGCCGACGGCGATCACATGAACCTTGGAACCATTCCCGACGCGCATCGTCACCTCATCCTTCGCCAGTCTCCGCTTATTCCGCAGCTCCTGCTTTGAGTTACAAATATGAGCAATGGCACCGGTATCAAATATCCAGGAGCTACTATGAGCACTGGTAAGGTACACATCAATTACATGTATATCACATATACCTTTAGTGTTGCCGGCCTTCTTGTCCCCTAAGTATTTGGGGCAATTCTGCTTCTAGTGACCCTTCCCTTTGCAATAAAAGCACTCAGTCTCAGGCTTGGGTCCATTCTTTAACTTCTTCCCGGCAACTGGCTTACCGGGCGTGGCAACATCCTTACCGTCCTTCCTGAAGTTCTTCTTACCCTTGCCTTTCTTGAACTTAGTGGTTTTATTGACCATCAACACTTGATGTTCCTTTTTGATTTCTACCTCTGCTGACTTCAGCATTGAAAATACTTCAGGAATAGTTTTCACTATCCCCTGCATATTATAGTTCATCACAAAGATCTTGTAGCTCGGTGGGAGCGACTGAAGGATTCTGTCAATGACCGCCTCGTCCGGGAGGTTAATGTCCAGCTGGGACAGGCGGTTGTGCAACCCAGACATTTTGAGTATTTTCCTCCATCTTACAACTATGGAACTTGTCGGAGACTTCATATCTCTCGACCCGAGCATGATCTTGGAAAACCATTTTCAGCTCCTCGAACATCTCATATGCTCCGTGTTCCTCAAAACGCTTTTGGAGCCCTGGTTCTAAGCTGTAAAGCATGCCACACTGAACGAGGGAGTAATCATCAGCATGTGACTGCCAAGCATTCATAACGTCTTGGTTCTCTGGGATGGGTGCTTCACCTAGTGGTCCTAGAACCTAGCGGTCCTTCTAGGACATATGCTTTCTTGGCAGCTATGAGGATGATCCTCAGGTTCTGGACCCAGTCCGTATAGTTGTTGCCATCATCTTTCAGCTTGGTTTTCTCTAGGAACGCGTTGAAGTTCATGTTGACATGAGCGTTGGCCATTTGATCTACAAGACATTTTTGCAAAGATTTTAGACTAAGTTAATGGTAATTAAGTTCATCTAATCAAATTATTTAATGAACTCCCACTCAGATTGGACATCCCTCTAGTCATCTAAGTGATACATGATCTGAGTCGACTAGGCCGTGTCTGATCATCACGTGAGACGGACTAGTCATCATCGGTGAACATCTCCATGTTGATCGTATCTTCCATACGACTCATGTTCTACCTTTCGGTCTCTGTGTTCAAGTTAACCTAAGTGTTTTGCATGTGTAAATCTGTCTTACACCCGTTGTATGTGAACGTTAGAATCTATCACACCCGATCACCACGTGGTGCTTCGAAACAACGAATTGTTGCAACGGTGCACAGTTAGGGGGAACACTTTCTTGAAATTTTTATGAGGGATCATCTTATTTACTACCGTCCTTCTAAGTAAAAAAGATGCAAAAACATGATAAACATCACATGCAATCAAATAGTAGTGACATGATATGGCCAATATCATATAGCTCCTTTGATCTCCATCTTCGGGGCTCCATGATCATCTTCATCACCGGCATGACACCATGATCTCCATCATCATGATCTCCATCATCGTGTCTCCATGAAGTTGCTCGCCAACTATTACTTCTACTACTATAGCTAACGATTTAGCAATAAAGTAAAGTAATTACATGGCATTAAATCATTGACACGCAGGTCATACAATAACTAAGACAACTCCTATGGCTCCTGCCGGTTGTCATACTCATCGACATGCAAGTCGTGATTCCTATTACAAGAACATGATCTCATACATCACAGTATATCATTCATCATTCATCACAACTTTTGGCCATATCACATCACAAAGCAATTGCTGCAAAAACAAGTTAGACATCCTCTAATTGTTGTTGCATCTTTTACATGGCTGCAAAAGGGTTCTAGCAAGAACATTTTCTTACCTACGAAAAAGCCACAACATGATTTGTCAACTTCTATTTACCCTTCATGAGGACCCTTTTCATCGAATCCGCTCCAACTAAAGTGGGAGAGACAGACACCCGCTAGCCACCTTATGCAACTAGTGCATGTCAGTCGGTGGAACCTGTCTCACGTAAGCGTATGTGTAAGGTAGGTCCGGGCCGCTTCATCCCACAATACCGCTGAAGAAAAATGAGACTAGTAGTGGCAAGAAAATTTGACAACATCTACGCCCACAACAGATTTGTGTTCTACTCGTACAAAGAGAACTAAGCATAGACCTGGCTCATGATGCCACTGTTGGGGAACGTTGCAGAAAATAAAAAATTTCTACGGTTTCACCAAAATCAATCTATGAGTTCATCTAGAAATGAGAGAGAGGAGTGCATCTACATACCCTTGTAGATCGAGCGGAAGCGTTTAAGAGAACGGGGTTGAGGGAGTCGTACTCATCGTGATCCAAATCACCGGAGATCCTAGCGCCAAACGGACGGCACCTCCGCATTCAACACCCGTACGGTCAGCATGACATCTCCTCCTTCTTGATCCAGCAAGGGGGAAGGAGAGGTTGATGAAGATCCAGCAGCACGACGGCATGGTGGTGGATGCAGCAGAGATCCCGGCAGGGCTTCGCCAAGCGTCTGCGGGAGGGAGAGGTGTAGCAAGGGGGAAGGGAGGCGCCAAGTGCATGGGTGTGGCTGCCCTCCCTCCCCTCCTCTTTATATAGGGTCCCCGGGGGGGCGCCGGCCCTAGGAGATTGAATCTCCAAGGGGGGCGGCGGCCAAGGGGGTGCCTTGCCCCCTAAGGCAAGTGGAGGCGCCCCCCACCCTAGGGTTTCCAACCCTAGGCGCAGGGGGGGGCCCAAGGGGGGGCGCACCAGCCCACCAGGGGCTGGTTACCCTCCCACTTCAGCCAATGGGGCCCTCCGGGATAGGTGGCCCCACCCGGTGGACCCCCGGGACCCTTCCGGTGGTCCCGGTACAATACCGGTGACCCCTGAAACTTTCCTGATGGCCGAAACTCGACTTCCCATATATAATTCCTTACCTCCGAACCATTCCGGAACTCCTCGTGACGTCCGAGATCTCATCCGGGACTCCAAACAACTTTCAGTTTGCTGCATACTAATATCTCTACAACCCTAGCATCACCGAACCTTAAGTGTGTAGACCCTACGGGTTCGGGAGACACGTAGACATGAGCGAGACGGCTCTCCGGTCAATAACCAATAGCGGGATCTGGATACCCATATTGGCTCCCACATGCTCCTCGATGATCTCATCGGATGAACCACGATGTCGAGGATTCAAGCAACCCCGTATACAATTCCCTTTGTCAATCGGTATGGTACTTGCCCGAGATTCGATCGTTGGTATCCCAATACCTCGTTCAATCTTGTTACCGGCAAGTCACTTTACTCGTATCGTAATGCATGATCCCGTGACCAGACACTTGGTCACTTTGAGCTCATTATGATGATGCATTACCGAGTGGGCCCAGAGATACCTCTCCGTCATACGAAGTGACAAATCCCAGTCTCGATCCGTGTCGACCCAACAGACACTTTCGGAGATACCCGTAGTATACCTTTATAGTCACCCAGTTACGTTGTGACGTTTAGTACACCCAAAGCACTCCTACGGTATCCGGGAGTTACATGATCTCATGGTCTAAGGAAAATATACTTGACATTGGAAAAGCTCTAGCAAACGAACTACACGATCTTGTGCTATGCTTAGGATTGGGCCTTGTCCATCACATCATTCTCCTAATGATGTGATCCCGTTATCAATGACATCCAATGTCCATAGTCAGAAAACCATGACTATCTGTTGATCAACGGGCTAGTCAACTAGAGGCTCACTAGGGACATATTGTGGTCTATGTATTCACACATGTATTATGATTTCCGGATAACACAATTATAGCATGAATAAAAGACAATTATCATGAACAAGGAAATATAATAATGATCCTTTTATTATTGCCTCTAGGGAATATTTCCAACAATATATACCTACGTACCCCCGACAGATCAAATACGGAGCCAAAAACCTAATTCCACCGCCGCAACTTTCTGTATCCACGAGATCTCATATTGGGGCCTGTTCCGGAGCTCCGCCGGAGGGGGCATCCACCATGGAGGGCTTCTACATCAACACCATAGCCCCTCCGATGAAGTGTGAGTAGTTTACTTCAGACCTTCGGGTCCATAGTTAGTAGCTAGATGGCTTCTTCTCTCTTTTTGGATCTCAATACAATGTTCTCCTCCTCTCTTGTGGAGATCTATTCGATGTAATCTTCTTTTTGCGGTGTGTTTGTTGAGACCAATGAATTGTGGGTTTATGATCCAGCTTATCTATGAATAATATCTGAATCTTCTCTGAATTCTTTTATGTATGATTGAGTTATCTTTGCAAGTCTCTTCGAATTATCTGTTTGGTTTGGCCAACTAGATTGGTAGTTCTTGCAATGGGAGAAGTGCTTAGCTTTGGGTTCGATCTTGCGGTGTCCTTACCCAGTGACAGAAAGGATTGCAAGGCACGTATTGTATTGTTGTCATCGAGGATAACAAGATGGGGTTTTTATCGTTTTGTGCATGTACGAGGGACTTGTGCGTGGCCTCCTACTGGATTGATACCTTGGTTCTCAAAAACTGAGAAATACTTACGCTACTTTGCTGCATCATCCTCTCCTCTTCGGGGAAATCCAACGTAGTGCTCAAGAGGTAGAATTGACCACGCCGCGCCGAGAGCACCATGGCGGTGGACGACGGCGAGGCCTAGGAAGGGGACAACACGGAGCCGGGGAAGACGCGGCAGTGGATGCACACACGGAGAGTAGTACGCGGGTTCACTGGCTCTGCTACGCTATCGTCACTGTAGAATAACAGGGGGTGTGGGTGAGTGGAGGGATGGCCTGGTTAGCGGTAGGAGTAGTAGGGGGCGGTGAGGCCTCCGTGGCAGCATAGCCGGCCACGGGAGGCAGGAGCAGGCGGCACGACCGATGCTGCTTTGGGCGGCTGGAGCAAGAAGACCAGAGGTTCAAGAAGCACGAGGACCGTTGGATGGACATCGTACGGTCACTACAGCTAGAATCATTTATATTGACTAAGTTGACAAAGCCCTTGGTATGTCAACTTAGTAGACCCACAGGTCAGCTTCCGAAACGGTGCGCCCCAGATGTCAGGGGGAGGAATCATTTTTTGGGTGGGTGAAGCTAGAATATCCGAGATTGAAGAAGAAGCACGGCATCCATTGGATGGACATCCAACGGCCATTGCTGCTAGAACCATGTCTTGACTATAAGTTAACAAAGCCTTGCATACGCGTCAACTCTGTTTTTTAGGGGACACGTCAACTTAGTAAGGCCAGAAGTGTGTGGCAGAGAACTTATAGCCCATTTGATATTTGTAAGAATGTGCAGCCCATTTTTGAATTCTAATGGAGTTTACTACAGCCCATTTACAGTTTGTTAAAAGTACAGCCCATTTCAACCAACCGTTCGAAAAGAATTCAAAAAAATTTCCCACATTTTGATGGGATCCGAAATATTTTTATCCCAAAATTTCTAGTTAGATTAAATACAATTTCAATATAAATTTATATTACGTAAAAATCCAACGAAACATTGCACTAGCAATAATTAATGAAATTAAAAATTTTAATATCCAAAAATAATATTTTATAAAGTAATTACGTGTTTGGTGCATTTTTTATAGTTACTGCCCAGTTTTTATAATTACATCCCATTTATTATTTCTTAAAGTCCATTTTCTTGTTAAGCCTAATGCATCCCTCCTAGAAAAGATTTGCAGCCCAGCGGGGTGGAGAATAACAAGTTGACCTTGCCTGGGTATTCCTAAAAAAAGTATAGCTGGGCTAGCCATTTTCAGCTTGAAAAAAATTAATATCTGGGTTGGATATCTGGCCTGGGCTAGACGGGCCACAACCGGCCCAGTTAATACCTACAGCGATGTTTTTGTTGTTGTTCAGAGGAGAAAAAATAATATCTGGGCTAAACATCAAAAAACTCTGCAGTGCTCACACCTCAAAAACACAAATACTGCTCAAGCTGCTTGGTCCCAGCTGTCGGCCGCTTCTTGTGCAATTCTCTCATTTATTGACTAGTACATAGGTTGACAATGATGTGGGACCGTGATGTCAGGAAACCGGGAGGAAGCAAAATAAATTATAGTTTTATATATCTATATCTATATCTATACTACTTATTATATATATTTATATTTATTTATTTATTTTATATATAGTGTATCAGTTTTGAGATGGATCCAGGGCTTTAATCATAACCATTGGTCTCCAAAATCCAAGGGCTAAGATCAGCCGGAGTCGCCATGAACAGTAGACTGGTGTTGCCTCTGCTGTGTTCTAGAATATTCACGTGGCCCTTCCAGCAAAAAAAAGGCCCATATGCGATGCCTCAAGGGCTATATTTTACGGCTTGAGCGCGTGACGACTTGAGCCCAGATAAGAAGGTTGGGAGGAGAATGGGAAGAAAAAATAATAGAGTAACATATAGTTTTTTAATGAACCTCCAGTGTTTTAGATGTGAATGTACACTTTTTTGTATGAATATTAAAAACAATTTTGGGTGGAATTCCATTTATCAAAATCACTCCATTATATTTTTTTCGAGTCACACTCCAAAATCACTCCATTCTTTCAAGACGTGCATTGCACGTGCATACATACTACTCCCTCTGTCCTAAAATAAGTGACTCAAAAACGACTCAACTTTGTACTAATGTTAGTACAAAGTTGAGTAAGTTTTGAGTCACTTATTTTGGGACGGAGGGAGTAGTATATAGTAAGGAGGCACTTGCGTACATTAGGCTATGGCCCTGGTGGGTCCCCATTGTCATACTCTCCAAGTAAAGTCATCTCCTCGCCCGCGCGCGCCTTCTGCCCAAAATAGTCAGCGCCACCCGCCCCGCTTCCCGATGCAGGCGATTGCTCCGCCTTCAAACGGCACAAGTGTCGTCCGTCCGTCCATCTGCCACCCACATTAATGATACACGGTTGCCGAGGTGGCTACTCCGGTGCCATACGCCCGTCCCTCCGCCGCCCACCTTTTCTATATAAACTGCTGCGTCGGCCATAGCCGCAGTCATCCACATTCGTTCCCTTTCTCCTGTCCACACCACTATTGCCCACCATGGCTTCCTCGCACTCCAGCACTCTTCGGGACGGGCGGACGACAGACCACAAGCAGATGGCAGCCATTGCTGCCGACCGGCTGGCCAGCAGACAGCCGGAGGATGATGACGTCCCAATGGAGAACATGGTAGTCGACGATCCGGCGCCAACCCCCTCCTCCGTGCCATCCTCGCCAGTGCATTGCACCATGACCATCAGCGAGGCCCGTGCCCAATATATGGACACGGTGAGGCAGATGCGTGAGGAGCAGCTCCGAGAGGCGCGGGCCGACGCCTCCTACAACCACCATCTCCTCCAGGAGCACCTGCAGGTGGAGGAGCAGATTGCCGCGGAGCGGGCAGAGTAGGAGGCGCTGATCGACTCGTACCGCTCCGCCCGCAAGGGCCGCCTCGAGCGCTGGCGGTACCGCATGCGGGTGGTGGAGGCTGCGGCCGCCTACAAAGAGGGTGGTGAAGCGGGCGAGGCGCTATTTGGCGAGACCGAGGATGAGGCAGAGGACAATGCCGGCTCTGACGAGTCACCGCTCCGCTGGCGTCGATGAGGCCCTGCTCCGCCGAGGCCCCGCGGCGCCAACAATGAGGCAGAGGACACCGCCGGCTCTGCCGAGGCCCCGCCCCGCCAACAATGAGGTAGAGGACATCGCCGGCTCAGCCGAGGCCCCACCCTACCGGCGACATGGGGGAGGATTTCCACCGCTCCAACGAGGCGCCGCCTGCCGGTAACGAGACAGAGGACATCACCGACTCCGTCGAGGCCTCGCCCCGCTACCAACGAGGCCGTGCCACACAGAAAACGAGGAAGAGTAGAACACGGTAGGTCGCCGCCGCTCGGGTCCAAGTAAGGCCACCGCTTCTACCCTCCGGTTGAAGCCAAGCTAGGCGGGTTGACCATTGACGGTCGGCTAGCTTCTTGGCGGCAACGTGGAGTCAGAGAGCTGCGCTGGAGAAGAACGCTGCTTCTACTTAACTGCTGGTGCAGTTAGCTGACCGACACGTTGGCCCAACAGGCCACATGTCAGTTACGCAACTGCACCTGTAGTTAAGTCACTGAAGCTTCTGTTTGGCTCAGCGGGACACCGGTGGGTAGCTTCGGTTAATTAACTATATCTCCAGCGCACCCCTTTTTAGTTGAAGAATGTATGAAATGTAATGAAATCCGTGTTTATATGAAATCTGACCGTGTATGAATGAATTTATTTCGATTAGTTCGAATTCCTGTATCACTAGCATTGGATGAACATGCAAAACAATACGTACTAGCATTATTCCCAGGGTGATCACCTCGTTTGCAGCAGTTTCACATGTACTCCCTCCGGTCCTTTCTATACAAGTTTTGTCTGCAGTCAAAGTATCTCTACTTTGACCAATCTTATACAAAAAAGTATGCACTTTCACAATGTGCGAAGTAAAAAGGAACAGAAGGAGTACAAAGAGTTTGAGCAGCTTTTTAGCGTTTCTGTACATTGCAATCAAACACACAGGGCTGGCAATTCATAGAGATCATTCAAAACAATCGATGATTATGCATCTCAGCAACTCACATGTCAAAAGCAATATTTACTTCACAACTAAAGAATAAAGAAAAAATTGATCGACGCTACTGACAGCAAGGGCGTCCCACTCGAAAATATCAAACGCATGTCTTAAAATCAATGAACAAAATTTGACAAGGTTGTCCCATTCCAAAATATCAAATGACTATGATTGTGGAATGGGAAGGGTTTGCCATCAGTTCGGACATTGACATGGCACCTCGTGCTAAATAAACCAGTTGTTCTTTTTGTGCAGTTCCACCAAAATCAACCAAAGACGCGCGTAGCTTGTATGATTCCGCCCTTATATGTTGCAACGCCTTGAACTTATCGGCACCTCCTTTCTTGTGGTGGAAATGAATGATTCGATGTATTCATGAAAATTTTGTGCAGTTCCCATTGAAATCAAGCTGATCACCCCTGTTTGCACAAATACAAAAGAAGTGATTAGTATAAAGCAAACTGTACTATGAATTGACAGTTTAAACAGGCACCTACATGGTCCATGTAGAGCACACTTTTAGAAAAATGGAACTCACCAGAAAGAATCCTAGAACAACATTGTACTCGCGCATCACAACAAAAAAATGGAGATTTGTCAGTCCTTCTAAGCTGAAGTTAGTTTGGTCTTGTGGGGAGTAATGTAACCATCCTTCAACTGCTCCTTCTGATGAGAATCCAAGAACAACATTGTACTCGCGCATCACAGCAAAAAAATGGAGATTTGTCAATCCTTCTGAGATGAAGTTAGTTTGGACTTGTGGGGAGTAATGTAACCGTCCTTCAACTGCTCCTTCTGATGAGAAGATAGATAGGGCTTCTTCATCCTGGCATAATCGGAACTAGTCACTTCACGTACTCCATATTCTTCTTTAGAGGAAGATGATCCTGTTGTGCAAAGACAAGAGGACAACTAAATGCTAGCATCCCTATTTGCTTGAAAAAAAAGGAAAGGAAATATTTAAAACAGCACAAATGAAGCACTTCTCAAGGACAATACTACTTTTTCATGACAATATCTAAACAGTAGCACAACACCAATAGAGATGACAAAGCTCAATCATATGGATGAATTAGTGGGCGAGTACCAACCTTTGTCAAGAGGCTTATTGTGTAGAGCATACAGATCAAGCACTTCTCCGGAACCATCTATTGCTATCTACTGTGGTGGCCATGCTTACTATATACTCCTCGATTAGTTTAATGTTTCCAACATCTTTTTGTGCAGTTCCACTAAAATATATGGTATCTTCAAAGAAGATCCCTGTTTGCACAAGTAGAGATAATTACGTATTACATTAAGAGTGTCATCAAGTCAGTGGCAAAACAATTGCTCGTTCCAGCCATAGCAATAAATTAAGATGCAAAATTATATCATTACTTGTGTCATCACAGTTCCAGTGCTTCATTACAGCATCGGGAGTTGATTTTTGTTTTTCCGCTTGTTCTTCCCCTTCATCACTTGGTTCAATAACAGACAAGCTTCTCCTTCAATGTAAGATTTGGCATGTCAATTAGGGAGCACAAGTATAGCACTAAACAATGACATTAATTTTCTGATGAAAGCGGCAAAATATAGGCCAACAGTTGTGAAATATCCTTATCTTACCTCAATGGGATATTACGGTGCACATACAGATTGGAAGTCTTGTCTCCATTTGGGCAGTTCACTAAAATCAAGCAACATTATCATACAAGTAGCACAACATATGAAAGCACGCTGCAGAACCATGTGAAAGAAGGCTAGTACTGACCTCTCATGATGCGGAATTCAAACAACTCACAAGAAGAAGATCTGAACCAAATTTGCCAACACGGATGGGAAGTAAGATCTCCTCTTGTGCAGTTCCACTAAGATCAAGCAATAAAGCAATGTTGTCGGTGTGACATTTTGGTTGAACTGCACAAAACACTCTTAAAACAAAAGTGTTTTGTGCAGTGCAACAAAAGGTCACAATGGCAACGAGGTGAAGTAGATAACCCTGTTTACACATAGGTGTAAAGGAAACAATTAGTGGTCAATAACGGTGGATGACACAGAAGCCAACAAAAAGAAGCATCTACCTTATCTAAATGGGAAAGAAAGCGACTGTAGCATTTCTCAAACGGTGGCATTGATTAATATTAACATAGAGATTATGTTAACAATAAAATACATTGAACATGTAATTTGCATTTAACTGTGGCATTGCATCAATTTTCCAGTGGCATTATTATAGGGTGTTTGTTTACAGGGACATTTTGGTGTAGGGACTAAAAAACCTCCGTGTCAGTCCAATCTAAACCGAACAGGAGGGACTTTTAGGGACTAAAAGTGGGCATTTGGGACTAAAAAAAGAAGACCCCAAGGGAGTCTTTTTGGGACTTTTTCCAACAGTTGCCCCTGCCACGCATTGCACCTTGTCTCTATTAGTTCATTACTAGGGGCAACATGGTCTTTTAGCATGTCATTTAATAACCTCTAGTCCATGTTTAGTCCCTGGAACCAAGCAGGTAGGGACTAGGGAGTTTTTAACCAAACAGGGCCTTAGATTAACAACAGCTAATGAGTTGCACGGGACAGTGGACGCACCAGCACCATGTGCATCTACCGATGTACTCTGGTCATGCACAGTCTGTTGCAACAAAGAACAAACAACCAAGGAGCATATTTGTGTTGGTCCCAGTTTTTTTATCTTTAGACACCTTTCCCTATGTGAGCGCAGCAAATCTAGTCCTGTTCAAACTCTATAGCTTTGTCCCCCAAAACAAAAGATCAGTTCGTTACAGATGTGCATACTGCGTTTGTCATTGTTCTCCCTTTTCGATCAACGTAGGTGCTGGATAGCCAGTCTGTACTAGTACTTTCGCCCCTTCCTTTCCTCTTTGAACCACGTCCTAGATTTATGCAATACAACTTTCCCCACTACTTTCCCCCATTCCTTTCCTCTTTGAACCATGTCCTAGATTCATGCTATACAACTTTCCCCCTTCATTTTCTCTTTGAACCACGTCCTAGATTCATGCTATATACAACTTTTCCCACTACTTTCCCCACTCCTTTCCTCTTTGCACCACGTCCTAGATACATGGTATACATGCAGCTAGAGCAATGCATGTGGAGTAAGTAAATTATACCTTAAGGTTCTTGGGGCGTGGTTCGGTGGGTGACGAGACGGCGGCGAAGAAGAAGGGGTCGGAGGCCCTCCCGCGGCGCCGCTGGGTGAAAGTGAACAGCTGTGCCGGTAGTGGATTCCCTCCCTCGCCGACGGCGACAGCGTTAAGCCTCCTTCCCTTCCCGACGGACGGATCCTGTCGGATCTTTGAGCAGCAGTGAGGGGAGAGAGAGGCCAACGAAGTCTTGTTTAGATCTGGAGAGGGCGAGAGAGTTTAAAGAGAGCAACTACAAGCGCTGAGGCTCCAGCGTGTATATATATACTGGAGAGAGAGTGTGAAGCGTGCAAACCCTAGAAAACAAGTGCCGAGGCTGCAGCTTATACGTGATGAGGTGATTATACGGTCACTACGGTCACTACGAGATCATATAGCTCCGTATCCATCCATTTTGACTAGTCAAAGAAGCCTCCTGGCACAAATTATGCTCAAGTGTAGTTATCGAACCCGAGACCTCAAGTTTGATGAGCGAACAGGCTAACAAGCTACACAACCTCCCATTATGTTCAACGAGAGGAAAATAGCATTTTATACATTCCTGCATTCGTGTGACAAGCATGCCGTGTTTTTTTGTGTGTGTGGGAGTCATTGGGATTTTAATCATAATCATGTCATGTGGCTTTGGTGGTAAGACTATCCACAGTGGTGCAGAAATAATGCAGCCTTAGTCACCTTACCTCTCTCCACGTAGTATGTTGGGTCCCACCAGTCAGAGGGTGAAACAAACAAATTAATAAGATAAATTAAAAGCGCCAGCGGTGTATCTTACCTCACACATCTCGCTACTGCTCGGGAACACTGTCCAATTGATCCCTCTGTTCGCTCACGTACTATTTAAGTGAATCCTTATTATAACATGCACACAATTTTGGGCACTTATATTCGACTTAAGTCAGTGTGCCACCGTATCTCGTATACTTACTACTCCCTCCGTCTAGGTGTAATAAGTCATGTTAGAAGGTGCAACAGGACCAAGGTGCATGCGTGTGTGTGTGTGTGCATGTGTGTGTGTGTGTGTGTGTTTAACAGCATGTGTGTGTTAGAGAGAACGACAAATCGACCTACTCCTACAGAGAGATGGTGTGTAGTGTACGATTTTAGCCGTGAGAGTTGGTGCATCCTCTCGTTTGCGGGCGTGTCCGGTAGGGACATGCGAACAGCTGCCACGCCCTCTCCTGACCAGCCTGGCCCACCCAAAGCCCCTCCATTGCCCGCGCATGCTTCCCGCTCGAAACGGTCAGTGCCGCTCCAAAGAATCGGTGTTGCATTCATGCCCGGGCAGAGCGGATGCGACCTCTCAGTGGCGCAAGAGTGATGGTTGCTTCATCCGTCCAACTTATTGATGGGTCTATGTGATTTGACGGCTCATTGATCTTTATTACTGAGGTGGTAGGACTGCTGGATGTCCCATGCTTTCGGCGAAAGGAGGTACTACTAGATTACAATTTTCTCCATTCTTACAGCGGAGGAGTGCAAGAGCAGTGAAAACACGCAGACTCAGTGATTACATGGCCCACCTCACACTATCACCATACTTTCTGGACACCGTGCGACACCTAACTCTTTACGTAGTACTCCCTCCGTTCATAAATATTACTAGATGAGTCCCCGCGTGTTGCCGCGGAACAACCGTATATCTCTCTGTGCAAAATTATCGATTTCATAGAACTAAAAAAACTCTATAACCACATGACAAATGTGGTACCCAAACTAAATAAACTCCCATCATCATTTAGGTCATCCCACGTAAGGAAAAAAGATCAGCCAACTCCTACTGCATAATGGATTATATTTTTCATTTTTACATGTTAATGGGACTTAAAAGCTCACTTACATGCATGCTACCAGTGCATGCTTGCATGCAGACATGTTGATGTGATTTAAAACCCACTCACATGCATGTGCCACGGTATTTCTGCATGCTTGCATGTGGCTTAGTGCAGAGCCTCTCAACGTTTAGATCAGACGGCTATTATGGACTGATTTACTTCATCTAAAAGCTACATCAATTTTGATGATGTGGCTCAAGGAGAGGATAGAGAATTCCTAGTAGTGGGGGCTAGCTATTACTAGTAGATAAGTCTTTGTAGAGATTCCACTAGGTGAACTACATACGGAACAAAATGAATGAATCTACACTTAAAATGCATCTATATACATCCACATGTAGTTCATGGTGAAATCTCTACAAATACTTATATTTAGGAACGAAGGAAGTACTAGTATAGTACTACGTACTGTAATTTATCAGCGAGATAAATTTGTACAATGCTATGAAGCTTCCAGCTCCTGTTACATGTATCTTGCATCCAAGGTTGCCCATTGCAATATTTCATCAAATACAAAGGAGACTAACATGCATGCTATTGCATCTCAATGATTGACAGATCATAGCAAATATGTACTCCCTCCATTCCAAAATAAGTGTCTCAACTTTGTGCAAACTTTAGTACAAAGTTGTACTACTACTAAAGTTGACACTTATTTTGGAACAGAGGCAGCTAAAGAGAAAAACGATCCATGCAGTCCCTAGCCCTTGAACCGTGAACCCTGACCAGGCTTCAATTTGCTAGCAACATTCGAGCTTCCTAATAAATGAAGTTTGCAACCTTTTGACCATCAGATCATTTTGTGTAGTTTCACCAAAATCGAGATGAGCATCCCTGTGGCAAAGAAATTGAAGAAGCGTGATTAGAATAAGATTACTGGGACTAGTTGATGAGACATAAACTCATCACAAATACAGTACGTAGAAGCCAGTAGAGGTATCAGGTATGTGCGGGGCAAAGAAGTAGAGAAATATCCACAGGGAGTGATGTGGGCAGCTGGAGCAGTGGTGCAAGCCGGCTGTAAAGGGAGTTGTACCTGAGGGACGTAGCTCAACCTTGAGGAGGGCGGTGGGAGGCGACAACTGCCCACATCGCGGCAGTGAGCAAGGGATGAAGGCAACCTCACCGGCTTTGTGAGAGAGAACGCCGGGGACCCCTGATCGGGACGTGCCGACAGTGGGTTTTCACCGTCGGCGATGGAGACTGCATCTACACTAAGCATTCACCCCTTCCCCCAGCGGAAATGATCCGCCAGGATGTTAGAGATGTGGCCACAGTCGTTTTGTGCGAGAGAGTGTGAAGAGAGAAACCCCAGCAAGCAACTATGTAGGCTGGCCCGTCCTGACTATGTATATAGTGGAGCAGTTTCCTTTTCTCTCCATATGAACCTATCATATTGCGTACGTGCCACTGAAGAAAAAAACTTTATTTATAAATGACGCAGCACCTACTACTCGTTCTCCTATAACCTTGCGCTAGGCATCTCCAAAATATTAACCTTGCGATTGGCTCTTCGCCTCTTCGGGAAGTCGAGCAATAATGGTAGTGCAGTATATATCATTCTGGCTATATGAGACCGAATGAATTGCTGCACGTCCACCACGTGGGCGAGGGTCGAGGGGCGAGGGAGAGTGCTACATACGGAGCAAAATGAGTGAATCTACACTCTAAAATACGTCTATATACATCAGTGTTTTGAGTATGTACTAGTAGTTCATATTGAAATCTACTAAAGGACATATATATTCCAAACAATATGATATAGTCTCTATAACCAAGGTATTAGTAGGGACGAGGAGTAAACGGAGGGAGTAGTAAAAATTTTTCCTCGTCCTGCGAGCCACCGCGCGCATGGGCGAGGGTGCGGGCATAAGGCTGAGCAAGCTTCACCTCATCCTGTGAGCCACCGCGCCCGTGGGCGGGGGAGACGGTGTACTAAGCAAGCTTCTCCTCGTTCTGCGAGTTGACGGGACACATCAAAATTACTCCAGTGTATAGAGCCTTGCCTCTAAGGTAGGCCCCACATGGTTTGCCTCTTTTTTAATTTAACATAACGCGTCAAGTCGCAGTTTGTTTGTTTACTCGTGGTAGACGATCCTCCCTACACCAAGTGGACAACCAGTACACGTGCCAAATTACCATGTGGGCTGCCTTTTTCGTATAGAAATGAGCTCCACCGTGTACCCGCGCGGGCGTGGTTGGGAAAGAGACGGGAGTACGTGCGCCGTGCATGCACCTCTTCTCTTCGTGCACGTCCCCCACCTGCGTGGGTGTGTGTGAGAGATACAAACCGCATTCGTGAGTGCTTT
>NC_041383.1:702794282-702797238 GCF_002162155.2 Triticum dicoccoides
AGAGGGCTCATGTCAAGTTTGTGTGTGGCAGGGAGACATGACTAGAGCGCTCGATGTATCGGTGTGTGTGGGGGGTGGGGGGAGGGGGTGGGGGAGGGGAAGGCAGAGGCCTAACTATAGAGGTAGAACGACTCATATATGTGTTGAGAAGGAGAGACCCAACTATGTCTTGAGGGAGATTGGTCGACATCCATACATAACTGAAGGGCGGGAAATATGATGGGACAGAGAGAGAGGAGAGAGAGGGAGGGAGAGGGGTAGAGTGCTGGATGGGTGATGGAGTTGCTTCTCGAAGATGGTGGGAGAGGCCTACTAGACAAACTGAGGGTGGAACTGCAATGTTATCTATAAGAGTGGGGATGTGTTTCTGTGTGTGCATGTGCATGATAGATTTGTCGGGACGCATCCATGGATGATGAAGGGGAACCATGTGTTTGGTAAGCAAATCTAACTAGATCGGTAGATCAATTGTTGTTTGTCGGAGGAAGGGAGAGACACAACTAATGAGGTAGATCGATCGACGCGTGGGTAAAAACAAGTTATAAGGACCTAGCTAGCTATATGTATAGCGATAGATCGGTCGGTGTACGTCCATTTGTTAGAGGCAAATAAGGCCCAGCGAGACGTATAGGCAGAGAGAATGGAGCTAGGAGGTGGTGCGAGAGGCCTGGCTACTAGCTAGATAGGGGGAGGAGTGTGCGGTTGTGAGATTGATGAAAAGAGGGGCGAGAGTTTACACGTGTGTGTGACCGTATGAGAGACACGAGGCAAGGACACATAAAGGAGGAGATTGAAGGTGTGTGTGTATGTTGTAGGCAGGCATCACTGGAGAGGTTTATCGATCGGTGTGTGTCAGAAAGGAGTTGTGGAGACTCTGGGAGAACAATCTAAAGAAAAAAATGAATGTGTCCGGTGGATAAAATGCCGAGGGAGGGGAGGGCGAGGAGGGCGTGTGCATGCACGAGAGAAAGTTAGTGGTAGCTACAAAGGTTAGAGGATTGTGTGGGTGTAAGAGACTAACAAAGATCATAATTTGATATGAAAGTGGATTCATATATTTGAATAGGAGATCATAGTGTTTTAAACATATGCATGCATGAATATAGCGGTGATACACGTGTTGTGCACCTGTTCTACCATGATGTGATAATGCATGGCGTTTGCAACTCACAGCTAAATGCCGAACAATCTAAACGATACTATACATCAAACAATCTCACATTTTATTTGAATTTGTGATAATGTGTGGCGTTTGCAGCTTACAACTAAATATCAAACAATCTAAAAAATACTATATATCGAACATTCTCAAATTTTATTTGAATTTGTGGTAATGTGTGGTGTTTGCAACTCACATCTAAATACTTGTAGGCGTAGGGGGCGGGGCACATAATGTGATAAACGCATTATACATATGAGACATGGTTTAGATTATGAAGATCTAGCTAGAGCTAGAAATGTAGTGTGAATTGAAATCAAAATAAAGAGGATTCAAATAATCGAGTTCGAGTTCATATAGCACACATAGTTCATATGTAACTCGAGACTAATCATGTGGTGTGCTGTGAAGATAATACACAAACGATGGTTTAACTTGACAATGATGATGATTGTGGATCTTATTAAAACAGAGAAACGAATTCAAATGCTTTGACTTCATAACAATCATTACTGTAGATCTTATTCAAATAGAGAAACGAATTCAAATTTAGTTCATATTGAAGCGGTAGTATATACGTTTGGAATGCACTAAAACGTTCATTTGAGTAGTAGGTTGCATGCATTATACACATAGCGAAAAAATTTAATTGAACATAACATGAATTCAAAGTTTTGAGTGACATTTGTAGTGCGCATTGATTTGGTACAGTACATGTTAGGCTTGTCCGGAAATTTCAACCCGCGCCTTGTTAGCCCGAAATATTTAAGATATATCTCTGTCTCGTCGTGCTCCGACAACTCCCTCCATCTCAACCCGCGCCTTGCTATTCCAAAATGACAACGCATGCGGAAACTCCCACCTCCTGTGAAATCCCGACATGTGAAATGCCCGTGGTACCCCTGAACCGAAAGAAGCGCCTCAAATCGGTGGGGGTACTTTCGTAACTTACCCCACATTTCGGACAAGCGCGTCCCTAAGCCATGGTTCCCCACTGCCATCCCATCCGCCCACCCATTCATACACTGAGGCCGCGAAAACCCGCGATGAAGCCCCACACCCTGCTCCGTCCGCCACCCAGCCGGAGCCTCTTCCCCGACGACGTCGTCCACAGCAACACCCCTCGACGTCCCTCATCCATCGTACCAGATGAGGATCCGTCGTTGATCTCGTGGTCCTGCCGGTTCAGCCACCCCGTCCTCCACCTCCAAGGTGCTGCCCCGACGTTCCGCTCGTCTTTCGTGCCACCTCCATTCCCACACCACCATCTTCACCTGCACCACCGGAAGAGCATCATCATCACCGTTTCCTCAGATGAAGCTGTGGCCTAATCGGCGCCACCAAAGAGGTTTTACACTAATCGCCACATTTTCTTCTTGATTCGATCTCACGGTGCTGGCAGCGCTCGGTCCCGAGCCGACACGGCGCGGCTCCATGCACGGCGGTGTCGCGGGCCACTTCCTCCACAGCGTCGCTCCCACGGCGGCGACGTCCACATCAGTAGGAGTTGCTGCTGCTTTAGCTCTCGCTCGCAGTGCTACTCTGCTCTTGCTCTTTATCCCCTGCCTGGTCTGCTCTTGCTATTGCTATTGCTCTTGCTCACGCTGCTGCTCTCGCTCTTGCTCTTGCTTGCAATGCTGCTCCGATTTAGCTACACTTTAGTCGACTGAATCGACTTTTGGGTCAGTCGATTTTCAGGGGATGGGGGGCTCGCCGGAGAGGTACCCCACTATCTATCTTAGGGTTCAGGGTGGGGGTGGTGGTCTCCGGCGGTGGCGGGGCGGTGGCGTAGGGATC
>NC_041383.1:702797678-702872418 GCF_002162155.2 Triticum dicoccoides
GGGCTAGAGGGATGACCGGGGCTGCGGCTGACCGGCGGTGGGGAGTGTTTTCGGGCGGGCGGGGCGGCGCATCGCCGGCCGCAGGCGGCGGCGGCTGCTGTTTGGCCAGTGGTGGCTGGCAGCTCGGGGGGTGGAGGTTGAAGATGAACCACAGGCCCTTGATTTTGTATCCAACGGCTGCAAAATCGACTGACCAGAGACGAAAAAGTCAGTCGACCAACATGTAGCCTCACCTTGCTAGTGTGTTCAGTTTCGACAGCAAAATTCAGTTTCGACAACAAAATTCAGTTTCGACAGCAAAATTCAGTTTCGACAGTTAAGTTCAGTTTCGACAGTTAAGTTCAGTTTCCACAGTTAAATTCAGTTTCGACAGTTAAGTTCAAAGATGAGCGGCTGATGTATTTTACATCTAGCACTTTGTGGTTATGTATTTTACATCATGTATTAGAGATGCTATTAGAATTCCACTCAGGTTAATGTTGTTCGTTGTCTCTCTTGTCCTGCTTCAGCCTTGTCGTCGTACAACTCACCGGAGCAGAGCAGTACCTCGGGCTCCATCTCCAGACGCCTAAGATCTTCTTCGCCTCCTCCGATAGCAAAGTCATCCGGAGCATCCTCACCGGATAACCCAATCACACTGAGATCGACATGGCTTCGCCAAAGAGGTTGTACACTTGTTGCATCTCTTTTTTACTCTACATGTTATATATATTGTCCACTGAGCACACAGATTTGTTCCTTTAGTGTCTCCTTGAAAGAAAAAACGTAGGAATTTTAATTTTCACTTGTCCTCCTTTTCAAATTCCTATTCATGAAGCACAAGACTAAGATATAGTAGCTAATAGCATTATAACCATACATTTTCTTGTGGTTTGACTTAATCTCACCATGCTTCTTTGCATCCTGTGATCTTCCAATTGTTGTGAATCAAACACCCAGATTGGCAGAAATCCTGTGTTTTTAAATTCTCTGTTTTGCATGTGCATTCCTATCCTATTCCTGTCTATTTCCTATCCCTGCATTGTTGGAATCCTCCAACTCAAATGAGCCCTTACAGAATTACTTCTCTTACAGATAGTTGTCAAAGAAAACCTTGCATGGTTTGTCCCGCTCCTTCTGCATCGTCGTCCACCCCAGCTCAGCTGCTCCAATGATAGAAGGGTCCAGCACAGTAGGGATTCGGCCTCCAGACTGTCTTTCACTGCCTCACATCTTCTTCCCCGCCGCCGGCAGCCATGAAAACTGCATTACCATCATAAACCGAGCAGATGACCTCGAGGACTACACGGGTCCGCAAGAGAGGTTGCACTCTTTCGTGTCTGCTTATGTTATGCATCGCTTAATATTACATGCTACTTTATCGTCATGTTCACCGATTAGACTCTGAGTCAGCTCCAAACTAATGGTCAAACTTGAGTTTTTAAATGGTTGTGGGGTACATATCGGGGCCGCAATCAATAGTATCTATCTACTACCTGGTTAATCTCCGGTGTCTACTATGAGTTTCATGTTGGGTGGGAAACAAACAGTAAAGAAGCCATTATCTGTATTTTTTAACTGAAGCCATTATCTGCCTGCTATTATTGGTTTTGGGTCTATCCAAAGGTTGCTACCATCACTCTGGATTTCAGCATGCACTCCTTACATAATCTCACTATGTTTTATTCCTATGCATGACAGTTATTGTAAACAATTGAACTGAACATGTAGAGCAAAAGAGACGAGCCTTGTGTAGCAATAAAATTTCATGCAGACATCGCTCCATGGTAGGCGCAAAGGCAGCCCCCCCTCCACGCATTTCGGATTGTAATCAAGAGGAAGATATCTGTTCTGAGGGGGATTCAGAAGGAGAAGACAATTCCTATTTACCCCCTGAGGTCTTCGCTCTAACTTGCATGCTGATGTTGGTTATATCATGCATATGGTGTCTTGCATTGCTTACTTTATACATCAAATATGTCATCTGCTTAGTTTAGACATCCTTTGTGCGAATGCCATCTGTTTAGTTTATTCATCGTTTATGTGAATTATGCAACGCTATCTTGTTTAGCTAGGCATCATATATGTGAATTTTGCAATGCCATCCTGCTTAGCCAGTCATCTTATATGTAAATTATATCAGGCCATCCTTTTTTCCGTTACATATTACATTTGTCAACAATGTTAGTACATTCAACTGCTCTTCGTGTGCATCAGCCATTTGACACGGTGATGGCAAATTCTGGAGTGAAAACAAGGTCTTTAGAGCAGACTATGCTATCTGACAAAGCGCATATCTCGCTGGTTACGGATAGCTCCTCAGAGGAGGATTCAGAGACAGATGACCAGTCCTATCCCCCCCTCCGAGGTGTATTCTCTAACTTGGCAGGGTTATGTTGCTCATATCGTGTGTATGGTGTCTCGGATTGCTATGTCATTTGATTAGTTTAGACATGCTTTGTGTGGATGCCACCTGTTCAGTGTCTAATTACCATATATGTGAATTATGCATTGTCGTCTTGTTGCAAGACATTATATATGTGAATTATACAATGCTATCTTGTTGCAAAGGCATTATATATGTGAATTATGCAATGTCATGCTGTTTAGCCAATCATCATGTATGTGAATTATATCATGCTATCATTTTTTTGTATTACGTGTTCCATTTGTCGACAACGTTTGTATATTCAACTAATCTTCCTGTGCATCAGCCATTTGAAGCGGTGATGGAAGTATCTGGAGTGAAAACAAGGTATTCAGAGCAGACAATGCTACCTGCTGAAGCAGACATCTTGCTGGATATAGAGAGCTCCTCAGAGGAGGATTCAGAGACTGATGACCAGTCCTATCTCCCCCCTGAGGTCTATGCTCAAACTTGGCAGGGTTATATTACCCATGTCATGCATGTTGTCTTGCATTGCTTAGTTTTTACATCATATATGGATTGCCATCTGCTTACTTGCTTACTATATAAATCATATATTTGAATTATATCATGCCATCATGTTTACAGAGTACATACACATCATCTATCTGAATTATGGCATGGCAACCCATTTAATAAAGACATCATATAGTTATATCATCTCATCTTGTATAGTGTTTACAGTCATCATATTTTGAATTATGGCATTCTATCCATGAATGTATGTGAATTATGGCATGCCAACCTATTTAATAAACACATTATATAGTTATATCATGTCATCCTGTTTACATAGTCTCATATTTTGAACTATGTCTTTCCATCTTTTTTAGTTAGCCATCATAATGTGAAATTGTGTCATGCTATCCTGTTTAGTTAGCCATCATATATGTGAAATTGTGTCATGCTATCCTGTTTGGTTAGACAACATAAATATGAATTATTTCATGCCCTCTTTTATTCCCCACTATCCATTGCACCTGTCTATCATACAATGTCTATACTTTCAATTACTTTTCTTGTTTATTAGCCATTTGAATTGGAGAGGGTGATGGCAGTATCTAAGGGAGTAACAACACGGTCTTCAGAAAAGATAGTGCTACCAGTTGATGCAGATAGAACCACGGTTGTACTTGCCCAAGGACCAGATCCACCACACATAACCCAGACTCTCACAGATTGTACCCCTACCCAGTTGGACAGAGAACCAGCTACACCCCTTCTAACCCCAACCCCGGTAGATAGTAACCCAGTTCTAGTTGACACAGCACCGTCTCCACCACAGAGCACCCAAACATGAGCATTTAGTAAGGGAACTGCAGTGCCCAAAGCACGAGGACCACCACTCTAAATCCCAACTCAACGCTTAAAGGAGAAGAAGATTTGTTCTCAGGTCAGGTTCTGTAGCTATGGTTCATACTCCTTTGCCCTTGCATTACTGTATTTACTCATACCAACTATTTTCAAATTTGAAGGATGGAATTGAAACTCCAATGGCGCAACAGGTATGTTTTAAACCTGTTTCTTTAACTGGTTTGCTGTTGTAACCTGCTCTATGTTAATTTCAGTTTCAATTGAATAAACAGTTATGTTCTCATGTCATGCACATTACAAGTGTTGTTATTGCTCTATAGTTTCTCACACTTATATTCTGTCTATTCTGCTTTGTCTTGAACAAATATTATTTGAACTGTGTCTCTATCTTGATTTGGCAACAAAAACTAGAATGATATAGACCATAAAGCGACCATGGTACATAGATATATGTTTGTTTCATGCTGTTATCCTGTCCACTTTACTACTGAACTCATTTACCAAAATGAGTTTCATATACAACATGGTAAACATGTGATGTGTCTGCTTGTTTCTCTTTTAGAATGCGGACAAAATATTGGAGAACAGTACCGCGTTATCCAATGGTAAAGGAAGTAATGCAGATAAGGTTCAAGATAGTGAGACATCCCTGTTGGTCTCCAAGAAAGCTGATAAAACCTATCTTGACGACAGTGAGGGAACCCAAAAGTCCTGTCTTGATGTAGTGTTCGAGTTACTGGCCACTACTGCTGGCACAAGCTCTTCGAACTCACTGCCTGAATCAGTTCGTCTTCTTGAGTCTCAACTTCAAGTTGAAAGACATCGATCAGATGTGCTGCGACAGGAAGCCGAAGAACTGAGGAAGTCCCTACAGAATTCAGATGCATATTTCCTGGTGCAACAGCAAGCGCTGGAGGATTTAAGCGCCAAACAAGAGAAAGTTAATAAGCTTGCTGAGCATCTTGCCAGCATTTTGGGTACCCAAGATATTGTTTCTTGAGATCTTCTAAAGTGTTTTCAGTTCTGGATTTGTTTTGCTGCGGTGTTTATTTGCGTTGGTCGCCAACTTTGACAACCAGTGTATATGATATGCTGCTTTGTTCCTTATATTTGCACTGGTGGCGAACTTTGATGCCCAGTGGATGTAATATGTGCAATAGCCATGATAGCCTAGCGTTAGTTGCTTGCTTATATATTTCCTTGTCTTGTTTATTTGTTTGCTTGTAGTCATTGCAGTTCTTTTTCCGCGGTTTGCTAGTGGCTGTAATAACCTATTTTTTAATACTAGGCCACAATAACCATGGGCTAATATTTACTGTAGTGACACTAGGCCTCCTACGGGCTGTAGAAACAGTGGGCCTTCTATGGGCCGTAGAAACGATGGGCCTTCTACGGGCCGTAGAAACAATGGGCCTTATGCGGGTCGTAGCATCAATGGGCCTTATGCGGGATGTATGATCGATTGGCCAAACATGGGCCAAACAGACCGCATTATGGTTGTAAACGGGCTAGAGTTGGAATCGTCCGTTCATGGGCCGACCATAACGGGCCATCGTTAATAGGCCGAATTTGATGACGCGATGAAAACGGCCCAATGTATTAACGGACCACAAACGGGCCGACTGTAACCATGGGCTGAATTTGGCCCACAAGCAGAAAACGACAGTAACAAGCCGTAAGTAAATGAATGCTGGAAATGAGCCCAAGAATAAATGGGCTCTGAGAAGGCCGAAAGATAAATGGGCTGGAAACGGCCCAACGGAATAACATGTCGTTAATGGGTATAAGGTGATATACTGTTCATTACGGGCCAGTTTCACAACGGGCCATTAATGGGTGTAAAGTGATACATTGTTCATTACGGGCTAGTTTCTCCACGGGCCGTTAATAGGCCAAGAGTTACAAAGGGCCTCATATAGGCCGAAAGACGTCATGGGCCATACATGGGCCAGAAGTGAAAACGGGCTGGAATCATATTGGATGGCCCAGTTGACACTATTGGGCCTAATTCAGATAGGGCGTAAAGGGCCTTGGGTTAGCAGGCTGTAAATGGGCTATATGCGAACAGGCCGTTAACAGGCTTTCAATGGGCCGGCCCGCCACCTTTTGACCAAGTCAAACGGGTCGGCCTTTTCACAGGAGTGGGCCTCTGTTGGATCGTGTCACGTGTCTAAGTATCATAGGCGCCTTCTGTCCAATGAGTGGATGACATCTGTCCCAACGATGAGCCGACACATGTTTCTGCCAGCCAATGATGATTTTACATGTGGAAAATCCTCATTGGTCGGGTCTGTTAACGGGTTATCGGATCCAAAACCCGACCCAATAGCTTAACGGCGTTCCATTATGGTGGATGCCATGTGTCGGTCACCCTTGACGAAAGCACTTCTGTGACGCGCGATTTATCGTCATGGAAGTGGACACTTCCGTGATGATAATTTTGGTAATGTCATGGAACACTTCTACGACAGCACAGGTATGACTATCTTGATTCTGTCATAAATTTGTCATGGATGTACATGCATGACAAAAAACACGACCTACTGTGACTAACACGTATCATCACGGAAGTGTATTTTTTTTGTAGTGCCATCATCCTTTCCTCACTGGGGAAATGCTCTAATAATGATGATCATCACACTTTTATTTACTTACAACTCAATATCTAGAACAAAGATATGACTCTATATGAATGCTTCCGGTGGTGTACTGGGATGTGCAATGATCTAGCATAGCAATGACATCAAAAAACGGACAAGCCATGAAAACATCATGGTAGCTATCTTACGATCATGCAAAGCAATATGACAATGATGGAACGTCTCATAATAACAGAACGGTGGAAAGTTGCATGGCAATATATCTCGGAATGGCTATGAAAATGCCATAATAGGTAGATATGGTGGCTGTTTTGAGGAAGGTAAATAATGGGTTCATGATACCGGCGAAAGTTGCGCGGCACAATAGAGGCTAGCAAAGTGGAAGGGTGAGTGTGTGTATATCCATGGACTCGCATTAGTCATAAAAAACTCATATACTTATTGCAGAAGTCTACTTAGCCCTCAAAGCAAAGTACTACTACACATGCCCCTAGAGGAATAGAATGGTAGGAAAAGACCATCGCTCGTCCCCGACTGCCACTCATAAGGAAGACAATCAAAAAACGCCTCATGCTCCAACTTCGTTACATAACGGTTCACCATACGTGCATGCTACGGGACTTGCAAACCTCAACACAAGTATTTCTCAATTTCACAGTTACTCAACTAGCACGACTCTAATATCACCACCTTTATATCACAAAACTATTGCAAGGAATCAAACATATCATATTCAGTGGTCTACAAGTTTTATGTAGGATTTTATGACTAACCATGTGAATGACCAATTCTTGTCATCTCTCTAAATAGATATAAGTGAAGAAAGAAAGTTTAATTCTTTCTACAAAAGATATGCCCATGCTCTAACAAATATAAGTGAAGCAAAAGAGCATTCTACAAATGGCGGTTGTCTATGTGAAGAGAAACAGGCAATCCAAACTTCAAATGATATAAGTGAAGCACATGAAGCATTCCATAAAGCCATACTCAAAAGATTTAAGTGAAGTGCGATGAGAATTCTATAAATAAACCAAGGACTATCTCATACCAGCATGGTGCATAAAAGAAAAAGTGAAAACTAAATGCAAAAGACGCTCCAAGACTTGCACATATCGCATGAACGAAACGAATACGAGAACATATCGATACTTGTTGAAGAAAGAGGGGATGCCTTCCGGGGCATCCCCAAGCTTAGACGCTTGAGTCTCCTTGAATATTTACTTGGGGTGCCTCGGGCATCCCCAAGCTTGAGCTCTTGCCTCTCTTCCTTTTCCTCATATCGAGACCTCCTCGATTAGACACTTCATCCACACAAAACTTCAACAGAAAACTCGCTAAGATCCGTTAGTATAATAAAGAAAATCACCACTCTAAGTACTATTGCAAACCAATTCATATTACGTTTTTGCATTGTGTCTACTGTAATATAACTTTTCCATGGCTTAATCCACTAATATAAATTGATAGATTCATCAAAACAAGCAAACTATGCATCAAAAACAGAATCTGTCAAAAACAGAGCAGTCTGTAGCGATCTAAACATTCACCATACTTATGTTATCCCAAAATTATACCAAAATTAGTAAAAATAAACAAGTTGTATATAAAGACAGTCCAAAAGGAATCAGAACCATTTGACGTTCCAGTTAAAAATGTAAATTCGCGCACTACAACCGAAGTTTATGTCCTGCACCGTACAAACCAACAAGCATTTTAAACATCCTAAAGGCAAACCTTGGCACATTATTTTTATAATGCAATAGAATTATACAAGGGGATAATTATTTTTGATGAAAAGTTTCTGTAATCAAGATTCACAAAGTTTCCGTGAGCATGAACAAAGTTCAAGGCTAGCTCCCACTTCAACAATGCTTGTCTTTCTCACTTTCACTTTCCTTTTTGAAAAGTTTTTAGGTTCCCCTCTTTATTTTTTGTTTTTAAACTATATGAAAGCACTCAACAGAAATAAATGACTCTCTAAAACTTCCGGGTTGTCTCCCTGGCAGCGCATTCTTTAAAGCCATTAAGCTAGGCTTTTAGTGCTCAAGTAATGAATCCACCAGGATCCCAAGGTATATCAAAGCCAATTTTAATTAACAATGATTTGTAATTTAGTAGTGAGCACAAAGTAACATAAATCATATAATGACGAAGTCTAACTCTCTTCCTATGCATCGGCATGTCATAAGAGAACAATTCATGCACACATAGTAAAGGCCAAGGCATAGTATAAGCAGTTTCTTGCAATTTCATAGTATGGGAAACATATAGAGGTGGAGAAATAGTTCCTCTCTAACAATAATTGCAAGTAGGAGCAGCAAGCACATTCATATTATATTCATCAAAATCATCATGTGTAGTAGTAAAAGGCAACCCATCAATATAATCCTTAATAAGCACAAACTTCTCCGATATAGTGTAGTCGGGAGAATTCAAAAAGATAATAGGACTATCATGCGTGGGTGCAATAGCAACAATTTCATGTTTAACATAAGGAACTATAGCAAGCTCATCTCCATAAGCATAATGCATATTGGCATCTTGGCCACAAGCATAGCAAGCATCATCAAAAAGGTATATTTCAAGAGAGTCAACGGGATCATAGCAATCATCATAGCAATCATCCTTCGGTAAGCACGAAGGGGAATTAAACAATGTATGAGTTGAAGAGTTACTATCATTAGAAGGTGGGCACGGATGATCAATCCGCTCTTCCTCTTTTTGTTCTTCGCTCTCCTCATCATCTTTTTCATCCAATGAGCTCACAATTTCATCAATTTCTTCTTCCATAGCTTCCTGCAAGATATTAGTCTCTTCTTGGACAGCGGAGAATTTCTCAATATATAGTTTAGCATAGGCATTAGAAGCATAATTATCATAACAATATTCAAGTATGGCAAAATTTTCAAATTTATAAAGAGTAGCATCATACTTTTCAATCAAAGAAGCAATTTCATAAGCACCCTTAAAAGCAACAAATTCTTCAATTTGTTGAACATCATAGTAATTATAAACACCCTTAGCATACGAAGATACGATCCCATTATCAATAAACTCATATTGGTGGGGAAGGTGTTTCTTAGGGTTTTAAGAACAACAAGTAATATCATATATTTCACATAAATTCCAAGCATAGCATTGCAAACGATGAATTTGATCCAATAAATGTTTCCCTTTTTCAGATATACGGTGTCGCACGTAACAAGCATACTCATCTAAATATTTGCCCTCAACTAAGCTAGTTGGGGTTTCAGCACGAGCACAAAGGGATCGAAGATGATCCAAGTAAAAAGCTTCAGGAGTGTGATAGATTTTGAGTGGTTCTTCAACCATTGGTTCAGTAGGTACAACTTTTTTTTTGGTATTTTGCGTTTCCTACCCATAACTAAAGATAGAAAACAACTAAGAACAGCAAATAAAAATTACTTAGTGATAAAGCAAACAAGCACACCCGAGAATATTCACCCCACGCTATGACTCCCCGGCAACGGCACCAGAAAAAGGTCTTGATGACCCGCAAGTATACGGGATAGTTGTAGCCTCTTTCGATAAGTAAGAGTGTCAAACCCAACGAGGAGCTAAAGGTAGAACAAATATTCTCTCAAGTCCTATCTGCCACTGATACGACTCTACACATGCTTAGTGTTCGCTTTACCTAGAACAAGTATGAAACTAGAGGTACTTTGTAGGTGTGATAGGATAGGTTTGCAAGATAATAAACAACACGTAAATAAAAAGTAGGGGCTGTTCAGATAAATAAACAAAAGTAAATATAGCGAGTGTGGAAAAGTGGTGGTAGGAGTTGTGGAATTGTCCCTAAGCAATTGACTACTTTACTAGACCGATAGCAAGTTTTATGTGGGAGAGGCCACTGCTAGCATGTCATCCCTTAGTTGGAATTCTATGCACTTATGATTGGAACTATTAGCAAGCATCCGCAACTACTAACATTCATTAAGGTAAAACCCAACCATAGCATTAAGATATATTGGTCCCCCTTCAATCCCGTATGCATCAATTTCTATGCTAGGTTGAAGCTTATGCCACTCTAGCTCTCCAATACATAGTCCTATCAACATACAACTAACCCTATGGTGTGATCCACGCGCGCGCTCATATGATGGGCACCAAAGGACAGCAACATAACCACAAGAAAATTAAATCAATCATAGCAATTCATCAACCACCAATAGGACAACGAAAATCTACTCAGACATCATAGGATAGCACCATGTTCAAGTAGAGGATACAACGGGTTGCGGGAGAGTGGACCGCTGAATATAGATGGGGGAAGGTGATGGAGATGTTGGTGAAGATGGCGAAGGTGTTGGTGAAGATCGCGGTGATGATGATGGCCCCCGGCGACGTTCCGGCGCCACCGGAAGCAAGGGGGAGAGAGCCCCCCTTCTTCTTATTCCTTGACCTTCTCCCGAGATGGGAGAAGGGTTTCCCCTCGGGTCCTTGGCTCCCATGGCATGGGAGGGACGAGAGCCCCTGCGAGATTGGATCTATCTCTCTATCTCTCTCTGTTTCTGTGTTCCCACATCATTCCCCTTCACCATTTCTTTTATATCCGGAGATCCGTAACTCCGATTGGGGTGAATCTTTCGCCCAGATTTTTCTCATAAAATTAGCTTTCTTGCGGCAAAAGAAGAGCGTCAACCGCCTTACGGGTGGCCCAGGAGAGTGCCAGGCGCGCCCCTATCTCCTGGCCACCTCGGGCACCGTTTCGCGTTGATTCTTCCTCCGGAAAATCCCAAATATTCCAAAATAATTCTCCGTCCGTTTTTATCCCGTTTGGACTCCGTTTGATATTGGGTTTCTGCGAAACATAAAACATGCAACAAACAGGAACTGACACTGCGTACTGGATCAATATGTTAGTCCCAAAAATAGTATAAAAAGTTGCCAAAAGTATATGAAAGTTGAAGAATATTGGCATGAAACAATCAAAAATTATAAATACGACGGAGACGTATCACGCCCCCTCTAGGGACGGCCTCCTCCTCCCCCTCATTTATATACGTGAGAGGGGGGCACCCCAAAGACACACCAAGTTTTGCCTTAGCCGAGTGCGGTGCACCCCCTCCACAGTTACACACCTCGATCATATCGCCGTAGTGTATAGGCGAAGCCCTGCGCCGATAACATCATCATCACCGTCGCCACACCGTCGTGCTGGCAGAACTCACCCTCGTCCTCAACTGGATCAAGAGTACGAGGGACGTCATCGAGCTGAACATGTGCTGAACGCAGAGGTGTCATACGTTCGGTACTTGGATCGGTTGGATCGCAAAGACGTTCGACTACATCAACCGCGTTACTAAACGCTTCCGCTTTCGGTCTACGAAGGTACGTGGACACACTCTCCCTTCTCGTTGTTATGCATCTCCTAGATAGATCTTGCGTGATCGTAGGAAAATTTTGAATTACTACATTCCCCAACATATATGTGGGTCGGGTAGACCAGCGTGAACCGGATACAACGTGACGGACGCTCCTGGTTCCCCATTTAGGCTGCATATGAGGTGTGTCGGTCAGCCCGAATGTTTGAGACCGGTATGAAACGTCCATCTAGGTTGGCTTTTTTTGACTGGCCAGTGACCGAGCCGGCCGGTATGAAACGGTTAAAAATTGCAACAATCATTTTTTTTGAGTTTTTTTAATATAGTATAGGCGCACTCCTATGAGCACCTTCAAAAAACTGAACCGGCACATCATCTTGAGATTGACGAAGTCGTCACCAACGCCTTGTGGTCGACACGAACATCTTCTCCCACTAAATGCACATCACCGAATGACCTAAAATAAATGCAATAAATTTCAACCATCAGTGCCAAGTCAAGGACTTGAATCTTATGGGTTAGTTCCATCACAAAGAATCTAATCGGTTGAATTATGCTTAGATCGTAGCAGTCCATCGGAATCGTTCTTGTAATTCACATTGCTTTTAGCCGACCTACTAATTGCTGAAAAAAGAAACGTGCGTATACTAGCACACATACATGCATATGTACAAGTACTGTAAAAAATACCAGTATAATACTAGCATTAAGCAGCATGGCATGGGACTGTGTCTCACCGGTTCCCGTTCAGTGGCACCCGGCAGGCTACTGACATAAGAGCATCTCCAACCGTTCGGCCCTCCAGGACGTCGAAAAAGCGCCGTCTGGGATCGAGCTGGCACATACTATAGACATGTGGGTGATTGCGTTCCCAGCCGTTGCCCCCGTGCCGCCACCAACTCGGCGTAAACTAAGCGATTCGATTCGAGTTCGGCACAAACTCGGCAATTTTTCATTCAAATATGTAAAAGAAACGGAAATCAGACGAACTACCCCTAGCCCTACTACGCTGCGGCCGTCGCCCACCTTCTACATGCCGAGGAGCCTGTAGAACCGGGTGTAGTCGCCAATGTCTCCGTCGTCGTCGCCGCCGCCGTCCATGTTGCACCCCTGACCAGGGTCGCCGACGCGCGTGGGGTTGGACGGCCCGGGCGCGTCCTCCTCGTCGCTGTCGAGGACACCGCCGCCGCCCTCCTTGCGACTGCGGTGTTGGGCCTTGAGCTCCTCGTACGCCCGGCGCTGGCGTGCCACCTGCTCGCGGACTTAGTCCCCCTTGGCCCATTTGAGGGCGGTCTCGTCGGCGGCGGCCATCGTCGCGAGCTCGGGGGTCAACCCCGGCTCGGCTTCGGCCGGACAAGGCGGAGGCAGCGGGGAGGGGCCACCCTCATTGATGACTAGGGCGCCGCTGCGGGTGCGGCGCCCAAGCGGCGTCTCCTGCAGCTCCGGCTTGACGGGGCGTACCGCCAGCGAACCGGAGCCCGACGACAAGGAGGTCGCCGACCCCATTCGCGCGGCGTCCAGGAGCTGCCACGGCGGCGAGAGAAGGACGGGCGCGTCGGGTACTCGAGGAGGGGCGTGTTGCCGGTCTCGATGTAGACAAGGACGGCCTCGAGGGTGCGGCCGGGCACGCCCCACCATTCGCGCCGTCCGTCGGTGTTGTATCGACCGCGGGGGGTGGTGCCGTTGGTGGAGGCGGTCTGCTCTTCACGGCGGCGCTCGAAGAACATCGTCCACAGCGTGTGGCTGTCGGCGGCGTACCTCGGCTCGTCCCGCTGCGCCTCCGGCATCAACGAACGAATGCGGGCGATCTCGGACCGCCGTTCAGCCCCGGTGGGCATCGACGGTACCGGGACGCCGCCGACGCTCAACTTCCACGTGCCCGGCACCCGCATGTCTGGTGGTGCCGGATAGTCGACCTTGTAGAGGAGGCACGCCTCGAGCTCGTGGAGATGGCGGCGGCCGAAACCGTTCACCGTCGCGGCGTCGCGGGGATATTTCTCAACCATTGCTCGTCGGCGGGGAAGAGGGGGGAGAGCTGAGAGGCGAGAGAGAAGGCGAGTTGTGGCGACTGTGGCTTTCACCGGCGGGGAGATCGGCTTTTATAGCCAAAGCTGGGCGGTGAGAATCTGTATGTCGGGCGACGCATGGTGAGGGTGGGTGGGACACGCGTCGCGGCGCCTTCGCAGCGCCGCCTGTGAGGCATCAATGGAGGCTGACCGGCGCGGCAGCCTTGGCATTGATTCCCGCGGAAACCGAGGCAATGTGGACGACGAAGCGGCGTGTAGCTGACTCGGCGGGCCCATTCCCGTTCACGTCAAAATCGGTTTCCCCGGCGCCCCCAGGCGCCGGGTTCGGCCTGGGTCTGCTGGCGCCTGTTTGGGCCCAAATCGACAAAAAAGGGCTCCTGGGGCACGACTAAGCCTTTTTTGAGCGCCGGCGCTAAAAAATGGTCTTGGGGGACTGTTGGGGGGCATTTCCTATTTGGCGCTGCAGGCGCCGGTTGTAGCTGTTTCTGCAAACCGGCGCCTGCAGCGGCGCTAGCTGGGCTCGGCCCAATTCCCATTTCGCCCCCTGTTTTCGAACTCAAAAAAGCAGAGTTAGGAAAAACGTGCACAACCAGGAATCAAACCAACTATCTCTCAGTTGGTAGAAAACTACCAGACCACTACGCCACCGCCTTGATTTGTGAATACAAACCTCCTTTCCGTATTTTTATACCTTTTTGTTTCCTGTGTTTGATGCCCTTTCTTTTTATGATCCCTGTTTTCTTTTTTTTAAATGCGTGAAATGTCTACAAATAGACGATATTTGTTTTCTAGTTCTTGAACTTTTTCTTTAAATCGATGAACTTTTTTCAATTCGATGAACCTTTTTTTAATTTCAATGAACTATTTCAAGTTCAATGATTTTTTTCAAAGTGATTTACTTTTTTTTGAATGTGAATGAACTTCTGAACATTTTTCTGAACTTATTCTAAGAATCGATGAACCTTTTCTAAAATCCTATGAACTTTTTTCAAATTGATGAACTTTTTCTAAAATGCTATGAACTTTTTTCAAATTGATGAACATTTTTTTTAAAATCCAGTGAACTTTTTTCGATTTGATGAACTTTTTTTCCAAATCCAGTGAACTATTTTCAATTCAATGAACTTCTATTAATCTGATGAACTTTTTTCAAATCAGATGAACTTTTTAAAAATTGATGAACATTTTTCTGATTTGTGAAGTTTCTTGTTCAAAATCGTTGAACTTTTCTTAATAATATATGATATTTTTTCGCAACCATATTCAAACTTGTAAAAACCGGATGCGAGTCTTTTTTTCTTCATCCAGCGAGCGAGCAAACAGAAAGGGAGCGAGCGAGCGATCTTTTAATGGGCTGCGGCCCATGGCTGGTCGCTGTAGGCGCCAGTTCTCCAACGGACGCCTACAGCGCCCAATAGGAGCTCCCCTGTTGGGGACGCGGTTGGAGATGCTCTAACCAAGGATGGGCGCGCCGACAGACATGCATAAATATGGGCCGCAGATAGCAATAGCGTCCGGCCGTACGATACGTGGGCAAAATTTGACAGCGCTGCCATGTGCTCCTCGAATGCTTGATCGATCTCGTACCTTGAGCTAACGCGAAAACCGAAGATTTTGCTCGATCGGGGCCTATGGCGATGCCCGGTGGGCAATGACTGCATGCATGCACGTCTGTCAGCACAAAGTGCAGCTACCCACTGCGCTGCACTGGCCGTCTTCAGTACTATAGACATATGCATGCATGTAGAGCCTTGGAACGGCGCCGGCCGCGGTATTTTTTCGATCAAGTTTCCGGCCGAGCGCGCGCGCTCTGCTGAATCCGGCGAGGGCGTGTGGGTAGGGGATTGTGGTGGCTGAAGTTTGAATTCATGGCGTAGGCCGGGGCCGACCGGTAGGGTTGGAAGTGGCTGGCCCGACACGAAGTATAATGTGGCAGGGGGCTGGCTCAGGAGGCCCCGCCCCGTGGGCAAGATGAGACATGTTCTATGTTACCGTCGGCGATCCTACATCGTTCCTGCCCTTTAATTCTCTCCATCGGCATCGGCAGGTTCGGCCAATGCTTTGATCCACCCGATCGAAGGACCAGCCGGCGTCGCCCTCGGTGCTCGGCAGGCTTGGCATGCCACCACACCGTCGTTACCACCGAGTCACAGGCAGCAGCTGCTGAAGGACAGGCGCACCGGCCGTCGGGCTGATTTGCAAGCGCTCATTCAGGACTCAGGAGCACAGAGGAAGAGAAGAGCCAGTTGGCGGGTCGGCATTTCATGGCGACAAAGAAAGCTGTGTCAATTTTTTTCGGGAATGCTGAAAGCATATTAGCTCAAAATGTAAGCGAGGCTGCTAGCCAAGCATGGATTTTCTTTATGAACATTTTATAAGATTCATGAACAATTTTCAAATTCAAAAACCATTCATGAATTTTATAGAATGTGAATTTGAAAAATGTTCACTAATATAATGTTCTTTATTTCAAAATATATCCTTTAGTTAAAAAATTGTTCATGAATTCTATAAAATGTTGAAATTTTAAAAAAAGATTGTGATTACAAAAATATCCATGAACAGAAAAATATTTATGAGATTAAAAATATTCCTGAATTTTAGAAAATTCCATGATTTTAGATATTTCTTAATTATTTATTTATAGATTTTCAAAAAATTACAATTTTTTAAAAGATCTTCTCAATATTAAATATCTCAAATTTCATTTTTTTTACGAATTGAAATATTATTGAATTTTTTTATAATATTCGCGAAAATGTAATAACGAAAAATAGAAAAGGGATTAAAAAATAAAGCTGAAAGAAAGCACTTTTTTTAAAAAGGTCTGGGAAGGATCTAGAACATGCCACCATGTAAAAGGGGAGCCTGAGGGAAGACTTTAATTCAGGCAGGCCAACTGGGCGGAGCGCGCACATAACGGGTGCGCGTTTGCTCGGGTGCTCCTATATGGGAACGAGACTTGCCTGCTCCCTCCCCGTGCTCCCATCCTTCAGCGCCCCAACGTGAGCCGGCGCTCACGCACGCCGCAGCCCTGTAGAGTTCGATCCCCTGCCCTGCTTGCTTCGCTCGGCCGCTCGCTCGACTTCTCCCTTCGCATCAGTTTTCTATTTTTGTTTTTGTTTCGTCAGTCAATGGTTGACCGACGATTGACAAGTTGACCCTGTCAAGTGTCAATGATTGACTTTTGAAACTATACCGAAATTTAGAAAAATACGGGAAAATGTAAAAACATGAATTCAAAAAATTCCACAATTTTGAAAAACATTTCATTAATTTTGAAAAAAAAACTTCACAAATCTGAAAAAGGTTATCGATTTTTAAAAAAAAAATCACCAATTTTGGAAAAAGTTCACAAAATTCAAAAAGTTTAATCGAATTTGGAAAAAGGTTCATCTCTTTGGAAAGAAGTTCTCAAATTGAAAAAAAAGCATTGTTTTTTTAAAAAAAATCATTGATTTTAAAATAAGTTCATTGGTTTTCAAAAATAAATCATCGAATTTGAATAAAGTGGACAAAATTTAAAAAGTTCGGCAAACTTGAGAAAATTTCATCATTTTTTCGAGAAAAAAATATGATTTGAAAAAGAAAAAGAAAGTAAATTTAAGAAAATAAAAATAAAAAAGATAACAAAACTTGAATAGAAAAATAAAAAAAACCCGGCTAGGAAGCTTCCCAAATCCGGGGTTTACGCGAATTGTTGAAAGAATAAGTGGAGAAAATGTAGTACTTTGTCACAAGCTTTGAAGTAGCATAGTGGTAAGCTATTTTTTTTTGACTAAAATGAAAGAAGTCTAGAGTTCGATACCAGTATTGACTAAAATGTAGTACTTTGTCACAAACTTGTTATATATGAAATTTGATTAGAAAAATGTATAGAATCTGAATATGATGTTATTTTTACCTGTTAAATATTATTTTGAAAGAAAATTTATAAATTATAGGGCATGATCCGTTTTTCTTTCGTATCGGCGGCGATCTGGATTGCAAATAAACACTTACTAAAACCATATAGAGACAAAAAAAACATCAATAACCACACATGCACATCTCTGAAAAGCCTCTCAGGGGAAAAATAATAAAATTTTCATCGCGAAAGCGAGAGGGATAGGAAGAGAGATGCCTTAGGATTAACCACATTCAAACACTTGTTGGTTTCTGTGAACACCGTAGCCATAGCCGGCAAAAGTAAGAAGGAGAATAAGCGGCAACACACATGTAATGCCCCGCTCAAATAAAGAACGTGGACCTATTGTGGTCTTGAGTGATGGTTATTGTTTTATTAAGAGCATGTGTATTTTTTTCCCTTGCAACGCACGGGCTCTTTGGTTAGTATCAAATCTAAGCGTCGATCATCCCTAAAGAAAATCGCTCAGGAAGGCGATTTTTTGTCGAGTTTTGTTAGGGTTTGTGTCCTGCTCAGGAAGGCGAGACGGCGGTGGCTTTCTGAAGATGGAATAAAGGTCTTCCTGTCTAGTCCCCGTTCCGTTGATGCGTCTAGTATCGTCGGTGGGCGTGTGGAGGTGTGTCTCCGGCAGATCTGTCTTTGGTGGATTTGCTCGGATCTGTTCATCGTTTGTCTGTGTTCTGGTGTCTTCAGGTTGGATCCTTCTGATTTAAACTCTTCATCGGCGACGGTTGCTGTTCTGGTGTGTTGGTTCTCTAGGGCCTTAGCACGACGACTTCCCTACTATCTACTACAACAAGGTTTGTCTGGCTCCAGTGAGGGAGAGGCGATGACAGTGGCGTGCCTTCGGCTCGCTTCAGTGGTTGTAGTCTTCGCTAGATGGTCTTTGGATCTGGATGTAATTTTTATTATTTCCTGTGTTTGTTGTACTAACATTATTGAAGATGAATAGATCAAAAGTTTTTCCCCAAAAAAAGAGACGTGTGTAAGTTTTTTTTCCGTTGCAACGCACGGGCTCTTTTGTTAGTATCAATCTAAGCGTCGAACATCCCTAAAAAAATATAAACAAAAAAAGCCCACAGAACATCCCTAAAGAAAATCGCTGAATAGGATCTGCCCTAGCCACTTTTTCGTTCGATCTGTGGTACTCCTGCGTGCCAATGGCGAGACGCAAGGCCGCCGCGGCCAGGAAAGCAAACCCCTCCAAGGTGGCCGACGCCCCCAGCCTATGTCACGATCTCCCGACGGACGTGCTGCTGAACATCCACGACCGCCTGGGTCCCATCGACCGGTTCGCCTTCGCCGCGGTCATCAACGCATCGTGGGAGGACGACGTGATCAAGCCGTGCCCGTACTCGCCGTGGCTCCTCCTCCCCGGCAAGACCACGGAGACGCTCGAGCTCGTCTCCATCGCCGACGGACGCAGCCTCATCGTGTCCGCCCGAAGCCCCGCGCTGCGCGGCCACCTCGTTCTCGGCTCCTCCGGCGTGAGGATCGCCACGGTCGACGTCCGCGGCCAGATCTACTTCGTTAACCTGGCCACCGGCGACCAGCACGAGCTCCCCCATATCTCCACCACGGGTCTCTTCCGGCAGTTCATGCAATGCGGCTTCTACTGCGCGGTACAGGACTTGATGCGAGCCCGATACGGCGGTCATTACTTGGGGCCGGATGTGTACGGGTCGACGTACACGTTCAGCAGCGACCAGATGCGCATGTACTGTTACCGCAAGGTGGTCCTCTCGGCGTCCCCGAGCCCCGGCAGCTACGCCGCCATGCTCATCATGCACCAAACGATCGGCGCCCCGGCCTTCGCCACGGCGGAGGACCCGGCGTGGAGGCTGGCGCCCTCACCGGACGGCGTTGAGGACGCCGTCCACCACGACGGCCAGTTCTACTCCCTCTCCTACACGGGCGTCGTGGAGGCGTGGGAGCGCGACTCGGAGTCCGGCGCGTACACTGCCACGGCCGTCGCGCCAAGGCTGACCGTCGGAGAAAACGAAGACGGCAGGTCGTCTTCGTGCAGCAAGTACCTCGCGGTGGGTCCGGGAGGGCGGCTGATGGTGGTGCTCAAGTACCCCACGGTGACCAGGGAGCGGCACGGCCAAGACAGGTGGCCGTGCTCCTTCAAGGTGCATGTCCTCGGCGACAACGGGCAGTACTGGAAGGAAGTGACGGACATCGGCGACGTTGCACTCTTCGTCGGGGTGAACAACTCTGTGTGCTTGCCAACTACGGAGTGGCCACAAGTCAAGGCCGGCTGCGTCTACTTCACCGGCGATGGGCTCGACCGGCGAGGCCTTCATAGGTCGTACGGAATTCAGAATGACCCCAGCGACCTTCGGGCTGTCGGGATGTACAATCTCAAGGACGGTGGGGTGAGGAAAATCGAGGGCCTCGGACAGCGAGGCCGAAGCTTCTACACGCAGCCGGCGCCGGCGTGGATCATGTGTTCCTCCCGTGATACCTTTGAACTAGTTAGGGCATGCATGGTTGATAGGGGTGTCTTATCTTCTATCCGCCATGTAATCTGAAGTAGACAATAAAAAATGATGTATAATGGGATATCCTTAAGTCTTATATTTAATAACTAAATACCCATAAATATGTGATGAGACAGCTGTTGCTAAGAGATCATCTTTTAATTAAGAGAAGTCAAATTTTTTCTTATGATTTCTCTCTCCTCCGCCTTACCATTTATTCTATATGGCACCCCTAAGATAGCACCCCTAAGAAATCATAACTCGTTGCATCCTTTTGCATAACATAATCATTGAAGGTGAGAGAGGAATGCTTGAGAACTTTCGGTACATTATCAACGGGAATCCTATTGAGCCAGAACACGACCAAAATAAGATTCAAGCATTCCTTGAAGTGCATCGGAGGATCGAGAACCGAGAAGTTCATATCCAGCTCCAACATGATCTTATTGAGCATTAGTGGGATCTGCATAGCACTTCGTGGTTGTGATTTTATCATGCTATATACTT
This sequence comes from Triticum dicoccoides, assembly GCF_002162155.2. Classification (NCBI taxonomy): domain Eukaryota; kingdom Viridiplantae; phylum Streptophyta; class Magnoliopsida; order Poales; family Poaceae; genus Triticum; species Triticum dicoccoides. The sequence goes on from NC_041383.1 coordinate 702,818,269, forward strand.
CATTTGAACCATTTGGTGTGTTTGAATTTGAATAATTTTATTTATAAACTATGAATTTGTAATATTCATGAATTGTGTGAAACTTATTTATTATGTTTGATTTTTATTGTACGTGTGCTAATATGTAGTTGCGATGAATTATGTAAACTAGAATTGAAACACTTTGTCAAAATCAAAATTTTACTCCATTAAGTTTAGGAGTTCGGCTAGGTCCGGTCAAAACTTAGTGGAGTAAATGTACTCACTATAGCTAACTAGGCGGTTAGGGAAACTCTAACCGATCCCTTATAAGTTAGCGGAGTAAAACTCTTAGTGGAGTATATATACTCCACTAAAATTTCACCGCACCTAGCCGATCCCCTAAAGTTAGCAGAGTAAAACTAAATTTGCACAAATTCAAACCGAAAGATGATGCATTTAAACATAAATCCAACACATAAAGTTCTCGCAAACGAACATTAAACATAAATTGAAACTAAAACTAAAGTTAAACTAGTTTCAACCAAAGTGGAGGTCGAGCCAATCCTTCCGGGTGAGGCCACCCTCGGTGAGAACCGGGTCCGGGCCGGTGCCGTCATCGTCGTTGAGGAAGACGCTCCGCCACTCCTCGACGTCGATGTCGTTGCCACCCACCTCGCCGCCGCATTGCCGCACTCATCGTCTGAGACGGCGTTAACTTCGCCATCATTGACAGCGAAGATCGCCCGCTCCACCTCCACTAACTCCGGGTACTGTGAGCAGAGGGCATCCATGTAGGCCTCGTCAGCGGCCTTGGCCTCGAGGCGCTCGCCTCCCGGTCTTCCCGCACCATCCGAGCAGACACCACCCGCGGCTCCAATGAGACGAGGTCGACCGGCCGCGTGCCGATGGGAAAATTGAGCCTCGTGTCGCTATCGTGGAACCGGACCTGCCACCGGTTGTATTCCATGGCCGCAAGCTCGGCGGTGTGGAAGGAGCCGATCCACTTCCGCGTGTGGGTCTTGCGGTCGGTGATTTCGGCGACCCACATCCCCCGTGACCGCTGTCGGACGCCCATGTAGGTCCTCGTTGGCGGCCACATCGGTGGGAGGACCGGGAAGTCCGCAAAACACATGGAGGCCGCGGCGGCAGGCGGATCGGCCAAGAGGCGGTGGCTCGAGGAAGCGGCTACGGACGACGACCCGCGGGCGTGGCAGCGTGGATCTGCGCTGCGGGTCGGTGGAGGGGACTGAAGGCCACCGCGTCCAGCCATCGGGAGGAGGGGGGCGGCGGATCGGGGCGAGGGTGGCGTAAACATATTCGTTACGCCATCCAACATTCGGGCTAAACCAAGCACCTGAACAGGTCATTCGGACCCCGGACACGGCTAGACGAGTCCGGCGTAAACATATGAAGGCCTACTAGCCGCACACCCCCGTACAAGGGGCTGCATGCATGTACAACAAGAGACAATAAAGCTCAATTTTATTCGCTTTTCGAATCGAACTCCTTTTATTTAATATAAAGTACATTTTTCGCACGATCTTTCTTCAACTAAGTTCTTCTCCTTTACAGATGAACACCGTGCTACACCCGTCCAGGATACGGCACAACGGAGACACCAGCGCAGACGTGCAGTAGGGACCCGTTGCAAGGATTCTTTTCAGATTAAGACCCTGCATAAACCTTTTTTACTGTCTCTTGTTGATACACATCCCCTAGTTTCTTGCTATAACTGAGGAGGCTGGCGTTTTGGCATCGGCCGCGTCAGAATTTTTTGCGCGTACCTGGACACTAGGGGCTTAGGGCATTGTTCTGCCCGTTTTCATAAAGACCGAATACCTTAGGGAGTGTTCGGCGTCTCGAGTTAGGCCTTATATGCATCAGCTCCGAATCATGTCTTTGGTCAAATGTTGGGTTTGCCCGGCTCCTGTATTTTGCTGCCTTACGTTCCGTTCTACCGGCTAACGCGGCACCAGGAGAACTACTGCGATTGTGCCCCGGTTCGGCCTGGTGAGCACCTCAGTAGAGAAAGCCGAAAACTGACTGTCATGATATAGCGTGAGACTGGTCAACCACTCGATGACCCATCGGAATGTTTAGAATTCCTCCGCATTAACGAAGGACCGTTTCCCGGTCAGGCACATACGCGCCCCAAATTCGGGAGAGCGCGGTGCCCCTAGGGGCTATATAGTAGCCCCACCATCGAACTCCTATGGCTAAGTGAAAGTGATAAAGCATTATAGTCCGGTTGCCTAGTTTGCTACGCTATCACCTCCTTTACAGGACCAAGACGTTGGATTAAGTGTGAAAATGTGCTTTTTTTGCAAACACCCCCACACTATGTGCGTGGGGGCTGAAGCCAAGAATTGCCATCTTTCAGGTTATATACACATATGCATTAACGGTCGCACAGGAGGTACTTTAATACTTGAACGCACAAGTATAAAAAGCCCTTATATTATATTGAAACATTGTTTCACAAATCATACATGTCATTAGAACATAATATCTTTCGAGCACTGCGTCTCTATTAAGCGAGCGCCCTGCAGGACTTCCTCAAAATAGTGCTCGCCGGTACTCGGCTCCTGTCCGAATCCTGGGATGCAACATTGGTGGCCTTCATCTCCGCCCAATATGTCTTGACACGGGCAAGAGCCATCCGCGCACCCTCTATGCATGATGACCGCTTCATTGCACCAATATGCGGCACCGCACCAAGGAATTGCTGCACCAAGCCAAAATAACTCTTTGGCTCGGGCCTTTTCAGCCACAAATGAGTCACGACAGCCTTCATGGCAAGTTCGGACAACCTATTCAGCTCAGCCCATTAGGCCAAACGATCGGTCAATGGGAGCGGATGCTCTGGACTATGGAACTGCGACCAAAAAACTCTTCCATTCCATGATCCTTTTGGCCTCGGAAGTGTTTGGCCGCGTCTGCGGCACTCGCCACCAGGTCCAGATAAGCATCCTCCGCACCCCACAGCTGGCCCAACTGAGCATACTTGGAATCCGTGAATTTCCTCTGCAGCAGAAAAGGCTTTCCAGCCGCAATATCTTCGGCCTGACGTAGCTCCTTTTTCATAGCTCTCATCGCAGAGCGAGCATCCTTGGCCTCAGTAGCGGCCTTTTTCAGGTCCTCTTGTTCCGCTCGACCTTCTTTTTCAAGAAGCTCGCAACGGTCGGTAGCATTCTTCAACTTTATGGCCATCTTGGCCATTTCTTTCTTGCTTCGGTAGTGAGCAGCCTGTTCGGCTCTCAGCTCTTCGGCCGCTTTTAAGGCAGCCGCATCACTTTTTCGGGCTTGCTCCTTGGCTCGGGCGAGTTCCGCCCGAAGGTTCTCCATGGCAGCGGCACCATCTGCGTCAAGCATACATGTTGTAAGGCACAGACATTAAGCTACCTTACCGGGTGTCCGCGGAGAAGCTGCATACCATGTGACTCGTCAAGCCGCTTATTGATAAGCGCAATGTCAAAATCCGCCACGTCAAGTTGCCGCTTTAGTTCGGCAAATTCATCAGTCCGGCTTGCCACCGGACGCTTCGCCACCTACATAGGAAGAGCGCATATTATACCTGGGATTATGATCCTCGTCGCGCTGTCATTTTTGACAACGCACCGAGACTCAGGGGCTACTATCTATACAGGGCGCATTCTATATGCAAAACTGTCAGAAGGTACATCATTTTGTGTACCTCAAAATCCGTCAGTAAACTTATGACGGCTTCATGCAATCCGCTTTCAGCGGATGAAATCCTTTCAATCACCGTACCCATTAGCGCATGATGATCTTCCGAGATAGACGCTCGCCCAAGCAGATCTTTCAGCTCCTCCGACCGTACACCAGTCGGCGCCGGACTCGTCTGATGGCCTTTTTCGAAGGCCGGATGCGGAGGGCTTTGAGGGGACATACGACTGCCTTCGGGCCCCGCCGGATTCGGAGAAACCCTCCGTCACAACACCTCGGGGTCGTCCGCCTCGCATGACGGTACGGCAGGCGGAGGCGTTTCACTCTCCATCATCTCCGGATCGAGATCCCCTGAAGACGAGCTCTGCTGAGAAGGGCTGAGATCCGAACTACAAGGAAAAATTTCGGTTATCTTTAGAAATAAAACAGGGATGTCTCTCATTTTAAGAAAACGCCCCTCTTTACTTACGGCTCGCTGGAGGGCTGATCTCCTTGGGGAAATAGTGCGGCCGGGGCATCTCCCGGCGCAGGACCCTCTGGCAAGGATTTCTTCCCCCGCTTCGAGGCCTTGGTCTCCGGATCTTCAGAAGCGGTCCTCTTCTCCCCTTGGAGGGAGGGATTCTCGATCCCTCCCTTCTTGATAAACTCCTTCGCGGAGGCAGTAGCTCCCTTGTTCCCCCCTTCGCCTTCTTCAAAAGGCGCAGCCTCTAGCATCCTGGTTAACATAGGATCCGGCGTGGTCTCAGGGAGGGGGGCCGGACACCGGATCAGTTTTGCTTTCGCTATCCACTCCTGTTCAAAGGACAACTCTTTTAAAGGCAAGTTTATGATAGATATATGGATAGTATGTCCGGGTACAGGACTACTTACTTGAGTATCCGGGCGATTGCAGCTTAGACATGCGTCCTCGGTCAAGTCCGGACACATTGCTCGTGATCCGAAGAACAGTTGGTACATCTCCACGGGCGTTACGCCCATAAAATGTTGGAGAGCTCGTGGTCCCTCCGGATTGAACTCCCACAGGCGGAGGGGGCGACGTTTGCAGGGCAGGGTGCGACGAATCAGCATGATCTGCGCTACTACGACCAGATTGATCTCTCTCTCTAGGAGGTCTCAAATACGGCCCTGCAACAAGGGCACGTCCTTGGACGGCCCCCAGTCGAGCCCTTTATTGACCCATGACGACAGCCGTGGTGGAGGACCCGAGCGAAAGGCAGGTGGTGCCACCCATTTGGTGCCCCTGGGAGCTGTGATATAAAACTACTCTTGTTGCCACAGACTGAGCTCCTCTTGGAAAGAGCCCTCGGGCCATGGAGCGTCAACATTCTTGCTTATAACAGCCCCTCCGCACTCTGCCTGCTGCCCCTTGATCATCTTCGGTTCCACTTTGAAGGTTTTGAGCCACAACCCGAAGTGAGGGGTAATGCGGAGGAAGGCTTCACATACGACAATGAACGATGAGATGTGGAGGATGAACTCCGGATCCAAGTCATGAAATTCCAGCCCATAATAAAACATGAGCCCCCTCACGAAGGGGTCCATCGGGAAGCCTAACCCCCGAAGAAAGTGAGACACGAACACCACGCTCTCACCAGGCTTGGGAGTGGGAATAACCTGCCCTTGGGCAGGCAGCCTGTGCGAAATTTCGCCGTTTAGATACCGGGCGTCTCTCAGCTTTAGCACGTCTTCTTCCATGACGGAGGAAGGCATCCACCGGCCTCGCAGGTCGGAGCCGGACATCCTCGGAGGTCCGAAGCGCCTGAATCTAGAGCTTTGGGTGTTGGAACTCGAGGCGAGGGGCGGATTCGATTTAGATTGAAAGAAAGGAGCGGGCCTTGGTCTCGTTATAAAGAGGTTGAATACCAAGAGCCCTCCCCGTGACCGTTCGGGACTCGCCTTCAATAGAGGAGGCACGCCAACGGGCACGACGGGGTTACCCACACCCGTATTAATGAGAATCCCAGAATAAGGGGACACGATCTCTGCTTTGACAAGACGTGCCAAACAAACCGCCTCGCTAAACACGCTGAGGTGGGACAGTAAAAACGATTCCAATAAACGTTTGGCCATGGTGTGACGTCACGCCACATAATACGTCAGCAGATTGAATTTGTGTAAAGATTATTCTCTCTACGGTGGTATGTGGAACTTATTTTGCAGAGCCGGACACTATCCTTGTGTTCAAAATCTTCTATGAAGTATTCGGAGGAGGAACCCGCCTTGCAATGCCGAAGACAATATGCGCGCCGGACTCGTCGTCATTGAAGCCTGGTTCAGGGGCTACTGAGGGAGTCCTGGATTAGGGGGTGTCCGGATAGCCGAACTATCACCATTGGCCGGACTCCTGGACTATGAAGATACAAGATTGAAGACTTCGTCCCGTGTCCGGATGGGACTTTCCTTGGCGTGGAAGGCAAGGTTGGCGATACGTATATGTAGATCTCCTACCATTGTAACCGACTCTGTGTAACCCTAGCCCTCTCCGGTGCCTATATAAACCGGAGGGTTTTAGTCCGTAGCACGAACAATCATACCATAGGCTAGCTTCTAGGGTTTAGCCTCTCTGATCTCGTGGTAGATGTACTCTTGTACTACCCATATCATCAATATTAATCAAGCAGGAGTAGGGTTTTACCTCCATCGAGAGGGCCCGGACCTGGGTAAAAACATCGTGTCCCTTGTCTCCTGTTACCATCCGCCTAGACGCACAGTTCGGGACCCCTACCCGAGATCCGCCGGTTTTGACACCGACAGTCACGTTGGCGGCGGGTCAAGGGTGTCAGGACCCGGACTCAATGCCACATCGATCTAGCATGTAACACCCCATATCACTTTGCGGCCTCACGCACGGTATTCCCACGGGTGTCGCCTTACCTTTGCCCGGGACCGTTTGCGTCTTTTGGCACACGTATATGATAGTGTCGCTAGCATCCATATGGTAAGGAGCCCGGGCTGACATGGCTAGTCGTAAACCCAAAGTGGCACAAACTTACAGGGACAGGCATCCATGACCCAACATCGAACGTGTCGGTCATCAGCGAGTGAATCCAGGCTGTAGCACTGGGCTAGCAGGACTCCGGTGAACCGGGCTGTAGCGGGCTAACAGGACTCCGGTATTCATCGCGTGACATTTCCCCGAAGGGACAGACACAGGAGCGAAGAAGGACACATGCCGGCCAGCCTAAGTGTTCCGGAGCAGTAGCAAGCTACCATGGCTCAGTGGAAACACTAGGAGACATTTCCCGGTAAGAGAGGCTACTAAGGATAAACAACTAGATAGTCAGATCCCACACATACCAAGCATTTCAACAACATACACACAATATGCTCGATATGTGCAGATACAACATGGCATCACAACATGACTCTACAACTCAAGTAATTATTCAATAGGCTCCGAGGAGCGAGATATTACAAACATGGGTCTCATGACCCAACACTCAGAGCATACAAATCAAAGCACAAGCGGAAGCTATCATGTCTGAGTACAGACATCTATAAATGAGAAAGGCTAAGAAGCCTGACTATCTACCAGATCCTGCCGAGGGCACAAGATCGTAGCTGAGGTAACAAGCTAAACGTCGAAGTCCACGCGGAACTACTAGTGAGACTGAAGTCTCTCTGCAAAAACATAAAATAGGCAAACGTGAGTACAAATGTACCCAGCAAGACTTACATCAGATCTATCTACATATGCATCATTATCAACAAGGGGGTGGTGGAGTTTAACTGCAGCAAGCCAGCTTTGACTCGGTGGCTATCCTGGACTACGACTGCAAGTAACTCTTTTGAGGTGGCGCACACGAGTCCACATATTCACCATATCAATACACCACTATGGATCCGCTCCCGTCTCCCTACGAGAACGCCATCCATAGCACTCACGCTTATCTTGCGTATTTTAGAGTATCCACTTTCACTTGTCTATGAACTATGCAAGGGGTCCAAGTTTCCATATCCGAGGAATCCGGCTATTCGAATAGATAATGATAACCCTGCAGGGGTGTACTTCTTCACACACGCTCCCGCCACTTACCGCCCTGTACACGTCATGTACCTCGGCAACCTTCAAGCGGAAGCCGGGCGAGGGAGTCGGCCACGACCTGACTAACCGAACAAGTCTCTAGTCCAGGTTTATCGCCTATTCAGGTTCCATCCGCAAGGAGATCCGGCCGGGGTGTCGCTTACGGCCCCAAACGATGTGAGCAGGGTTCCCAAGCCCACCATCCGGGTGCCACTTGGTACACCGTGCCACTGTGCCTAGTCTGTCCCAAGCCCACCTGTACCGGGTGCCACTTGGTAGACTACTAACACTACCTACAAACACCAGAAACTAGTTGCAACTCCTGGACAGAGATCAAGTTGATTAATAAGTCGAGAGGGGCACTTAAGCATTCCAATGTGTGGTAGTAGCTGGTCATGGATCACGAACACAGAACTCAGTTCCTGAGGACGGCTGCAATGAGACAACCCACCATGTACTCCTACATGGCCTCTCACCGCTACCTTTACCAAATCGTGTTCACACACTTAGCTCACACACAGTAGGACATGTTCACACACCTCTGATTCATCCCCGATGAATCAGACCTGACTCAACTCTAAGCAATAGCAGGCATGACAACAAACATGAATGAGTAGGCACATCAGGGCTCAAACAACTCCTACTCATGCTAGTGGGTTTCATCTATTTACTGTGGCAATGACAGGTCATGCAAAGGATAAAGGGTTCAGCTACCGCAGCAAGTAACAAATATGTCGTTGTTGTCCTAATGCAGTAAAAGAGAGCAGGAGCGAGAGAGAGGGATTTTATCGGAATGAACAAGGGGGGTTTTGCTTGCCTGGCACTTCTGAAGATAATATAGCTCTTCATCGGTGTCATCGATCACATCGTCGGTACACGTCTATCGAGAGGGGACAATTACCGGCAAATACAGAAAAACACGATCAATGCAATGCACGATATGATGCATGCTATGACATGACAATATGAATGTGTTTTGGGCTAATGCACCTAAAACCAGATTAAATGAAGTTGGTTTGAATCCAAGATTCAAATTCAAACTCCATATGTGATTATTCAAATGCCATTTAATTGATTTGTGCTAAACAGCAGCTATAAGTTGTTCTAACATGCATGAAAATGGTACAGATGGATTCCTTGAATTTTTCTGATAATTTTTCATATATAAATTATTTAATTTGGAGTTACGGTTAATTTTCTATGATTTATTGAAGTTTATACAATTTTCTGGAATTTTAAATCATTTCCTAATTTATTTTAATTCCAGAAAGGAGTTATTGCGTCAGCATGACCTCATGCTGACCTCAGCAGGTCAACGGGCGCCGTCCAGGTCAAACTGACCTGTGGGACCCATATGTCAGCGTCACAGTTAGTTAACAGGGGGTTATCTGCTTAATTAAAGGATTAGGGGGGTCGGGGCCCACTGGTCAGTGTTAGTGGCTAATTAGGTTTAGTTAATGGCCTGGGGCCCACACGTCAGTGAGAGAGAGGGGAGGGTCAAACCGGGCAGTGGGTCAACCCACGCCGGTCAAGGGTCAACGGTCGCCGGCGTTTAGCCGCCGGCGAGTCCCGACGCGGTGGTGCGCTGCGGAAATGGCCTACAGAGCGCCGTTTGGCGCGCGGAGCACGACTACGGGATGCGGACGCTCGTCCGCATCCAACCAGGGTGGTGGCGCGGCCAGGGAGTGGCCGGAGAGTGGTCGGCGACGAGCTTTAGCGGCGGCCGGAGTTCGGCGTCAGTGAGGACGGCGCTGCGGTGCACGGGGAAAGGAGCAGGTGTGTGCGTTCGGCTCCTGAGAGCACGGTTAGCAGGCGGGTGCTACTAGGGCGAGCGGAGGAGCTTGGGAGCACGGGGCTCACTGGCCATGGCGATGGGCGGAGCTCGGTTTCGTGGGGCGGCGGCTAACGGACGAGGACGGAGGGGGTGAGCAAGGGGGAAGGCGCAGGAGCTCACAGCAAGTTCGAGGGGGCAGTCAGCAGGCTCGGGGACGTCCTGTGTGCGGTAAATCGACGACGGTGATCATCGGACAGAGACGAGGAAGATGGCGACGATGGCGGCTCCATAGGGCCTCTGCGTTGGCTTTCCTCAATGGAGAGGCGTGGTGCAAGGTGGCGGAGGTGCTGGACTGATCGGGGAGGCAAGGCATCGGCGGTGGGCACGGCGAACGGCGTCGGTGGCGACGGGGCTCCGCTCGGTGGAGGAGAGAGGGAGCCAGAGAAAGGGGGGAGACGATGGGAGAGGGCGAGGGGGTTCCAGGGGGTCGGGGCATCGTGGTGGCGTGAGGGGGAGGCTCGGGAACGCCTCGGTGGAAGCAGGAGGTGGCCGAGGCCTCTCGGGCGCGCGCCACGCCTCGCCTCTGTTCGTCCTCCTGGCAGAGGAGGAAGATGACAAGGGGAAGGAGGTGGGCTGGGCCGGCCAGGTGGGGGAGCTGGGCCGGCTGGGCTGGACAGGTAGGCTGCGGGTAAGTGGCCCAGGTAGGCTTTCTGCTCTGTTTTATTTTTTTCTGTTCTGTTTATCTTTATTTAATTTATTTTGCCACTGTTTTGAATTTAAAATAATTCAAACAATGCCAAAAACTCCTCTGGATATTTTATATTGCTAGATGGACTTTTCCAAAAGCTTATAAAATATATCAGGGGTATTTGAAATTATATTCTAATTATATGAATATAACTCAAATTCAAATAGCTAATGAATTAAATCCAAAGTCCCAAAAATAATTCCTTAAAAATGTTCAATATTTTTGGTTGGGACCAGAACCCTTACCAAAAATTATCAAACATTTAAGAAGAGCATTTTGGAGCAATGAATGAGATTTCTAGGGTTTTGCCCCTCTTTTATTTAAGTTTTTGAGGCTTCCAAAATTCCCTCAGTTCAAATTTTCAGAATTTAAACATGATGCACACATGAGCTAGCCTAGAGCACTACCAGCAGCTAGGGATGTGACAACTCACCCCCACTAAACAAAAATCTCGTCCCGAGATTCAAGTGTAGGGTAAGACGATGGGGAACGCAACCTAACACAATCTTCACGATCCATGTTGCACTTCATAGGAACGTTGTTTCGATCACCATCATTGTCTTGAAGTCTTGCTCTGAGAAATCCTGTCAACATGGCATGGAGGGAAGAAGGAGACTCTAGAAGGGTCGATCTCCTCGAAGATCGAACAACTCAGGATCAACTCACGGAATGAGACATAGGACCATCTCTCGAGCTGAGACACTAAACATACATCCATGGGAATGGAGTGAAGCAGATGACGAAGGTTCACTAGGTAGACAACAATTTCACGCTTAAGAAGGTGGTAATTGATTGTCAACGTAGCGAGGAGTTGAGTTGCCATGATACCACAACGAGGCATCTTAGGGATGGTGACTCGTAGATATATCCCCTTAAGTGGCAAAAAGAATTACCTTTGATTCAGAGATCATTGAAACTCTTTAAACCAGCCTAAGGCAATTCTCGTGCGATCGTTTGGAGGGGGTCGGTAGAATGGCATACTCGGACTTGGATGATGTGGATTACCTTGTTGAAGACAACGTAATGGATGAATTTGCTTACCACCGGAAATGGAAGAGACCCATGGTAGAATGGCACATTGGCGGTGCAAGCTGGGAACAAAATGCAAATGCTGGGAATGATTCTGGTAACTGGGGAAGAACCCAACAATAGAGAGTGAATTCACTATTTAAAAAGATCATAGCATTGCCGAGGAAACTGAGAGGAATCCCAGTTAGTGCTGATGATAACACCTAGCGCTTGTGCGTGCTCTCAAGAACTTGAGCAATTCCATAATCATCAAGGTTTTACCAACATCCGTGTCAAGGGTCCGGTAACACAACTTACTACCATGATGAATGGTGATGGAGGATGCAGATGCAAAGGAAGATAACACCTTCTCAGATTTCACCCTTGGCGGGGCCAAGGAAATAAAATCTGGATGATCGACCGAGAGACATTTAGCACTCCGCTTCTAATGTTCTCCTTGATGTCCTAGTGTAACCCATTCATAGATATGGTTTGATATCTAGAACATCAAGTAAAAAGGTCGGACTTCGGGAGCACAGGAATACATAAGGAATAACTGCGGAGGTAAATCCTACGAAGTCCTCATGGAGAGGTGGCCAACTTCTTCAATCAAGATACTACAATAACAGGTCTTCCGGCTGGGTGTGTTGGCCACGATATCCACCTTACCGGTGATTGCGCGACCAATATTATAATTCTTGGGAAATATTCCAACCATCATATCTGCCTGAGATTCAGATCTGGTTGGTGTCAGGATATTCCAGACTCATCGAGTCTAGGAAGAAAAACGGAAGTTTGCAACACAAATCGACGAGATGACGTTGCGAGATTCTCGGGAAATGAACTATGATAGTAAGCTCCAAAACATGAGCTGGTTCTGCTACAAACATGTGAACACGTTGTCCTAGTCAAAACATTATCACATGGTAGTCTTACAACAAAACACTACCGAGTTCAGGTGGGGAACCATGATCGAGGATATTGAAGTCCTTGCATAAGGCATGCTCTTAAGAAGGAACTTCTTCTCCTTGAACAAATCAATCAGTGGCTTGGTGTGCTCGGAACACATATGGAATGAAGGTTGCAAGTCTCCAAACCATAGAATACTTCGCACATATGCATGACTGACTTGGGATGATTCCAGAGGAAGCAAAACTAACTTTCTCAAATTCACGGCGGCAACTTTCACCAAATGCACGTGTATAAGAGGAAGTCACTCCTTTCATCAAACAAATACTTCATGAGCTAGCATGAAGAAAATGCTTCAAAAGTTTCCGACACTAGCTTAATGTCCAACAAAATCATGGAGGAGATAAGGATGTTGTCAATGGCTCAACAACAATTCATCTGGGTTTCCTTTTAAAAGGAATTCCATAGTTAAGTGAACAAGTGATAGCATTGGTCAGGCCAAAGATGTAATGGTGTATGCTCGAGGGATCAACCACGAATAAGACAACATTACGAGCATCATTGGTACTGATTTGATTTGACGATAGCCCACACTCAAATCAAAGGATTGATAAGACAATAGGTCCAACAACTGATCACAGGGACCAATCTATGAAGATATCATCTTTCTTCAACACACACTACACAAGAATATCCCTTTGGAACGAACTAAGTCAGACAAGCTTTTATCTTCCAACTCTCCAAGTTGTTGTCTAGCTTAACCAACTAGCTCAGGGATATCTAACACCGATTCTTGGAGAGAAGGTGGTTCACAAGAAACCAACTTGATCACGAGCTCAACATAACAGTCAGGGAACAACCTGGTAATACTTCCAAGAAGATATTTGGAAAATCACGAACCACCGGTATGTCACTAAGCTCGGGAACAATCTCGCTTTTGAGGGCAAGACGATATGATCAAATGAGTGAGGACTTGACAAGATCCTAACTTATCAATCGAAGGGTGCACCGAAATAAGGACTAGGTAGCACGATCAGTCTTAGAAGGATGATTCAAAAACCAACACGCTAAGAATGAAATTATTATCCTTTAACTACCAAGCAACGAGGTTGCTGGGAGTATTGATTTCACACATCTCAATTCATTTGTCGGTATTCCGGTTGCATCAACATGAAGACCGAGGAATGACTAATGATGGCAAGAAGTATCACTGTACCAAGAGTTCATAGGATGGTGTGCAATTCCTATAACAATCCCGATATAAAGATGGTAATACTCCAAGGTAGAACAGAACAAAAGCTGGATTAGCAATTTGATCTGCGGAGCACAACTTCTTTGACCCAATCCTGGATATGGAAGAGGTACTGGAGTTTGTTTCTCCTAGTCACTCCGGAATAGAATGGCTTGACAGACCACAAGAGTCATAGGCATCGATGAACGAATGCACACATAATCTCGACTATCAATTGATAGACGAGGGTCAGAAGACAACTAAAGAGGGACAACTCAAGGAACATACGGTTTTCTGAGTTGTGGATGCATAGATTAGTATGTCGAGCGAGATCAACATTTCTTCCAGATAACCCATGCAGAGAGGTAGGACTGGCAGAGTCACAATTTATGAATGGAGATCTCCTCAAGAGTACTCTAATTGTGATCTTTTGATCCAATAAACATCTGCCATAAGCGGTTCATAGTATTTGGAAGAAGGAAATACCACGGACCTCGAGGACTATCGCAAAGTTACTAATATCCTGAAGGAACTAGCAAACACTATCAACATGAAGTAAGTAGAGTGAATCTCGGGTTCAAAACCCAGAAATAGAATACCTACTACTAACTAGCATCACGGAATGCTTTCGAGAATAAAGGCCAGAATCATCACACTAGGACACAAATCATGGCTAGACCACTAGATGATCCCCTGAGACACCTAGGGTCATAATAATGATTCCGACATAAATGTCAAGGCAATAGAATACCTCAACTCAACAATTAGTGTGATTGAGCTGGCATAAAGGAACATCGAAACCAGAGGGAAAGGATTTTGCAAATGCATCAGACTATTTAGAAACCTGGGATGACTCGGACAGCATAACGGTTGTAAATGCTCAGAAAAGATTTGAGATATTCACAAAAGGGTGGCATAACCACTCAGAAGCACAATATCAAGGTTTGGAGAACAACAATTACCATACAGAAGTAGTAGGAACTGACTGAGATTAGAACCATCAATCCTACAAGTCTACGGATAAGTAACACGTGATCCTGATAGAAAGAAGAGAAATCCTAATTCCTTAACCCCGTAGGAAAGATGAGATGACTCAGATCAGAAGGCATAAGGTATAAGGAGTAAAAAGAGCCTTGTGTTCCATCCCACAATCAATTCCCTTATATAACTAAAGAATTTCTAGACTCAACTTCGACCAGTTTGGCTTGGTAATCCTATAGGCAGTCAAGCTCTGATACCAACGCTGTCAGGACCCCGACTCAATGCCACATCGATCTAGCATGTAACACCCCATATCACTTTGCGGCCTCACGCACGGTATTCCCACGGGTGTCGCCTTACCTTTGCCCGGGACCGTTTGCGTCTTTTGGCACACGTATATGATAGTGTCGCTAGCATCCATATGGTAAGGAGCCCGGGCTGACATGGCTAGTCGTAAATCCAAAGTGGCACAAACTTACAGGGACAGGCATCCATGACCCAACATCGAACGTGTCGGTCATCAGCGAGTGAATCCAGGCTGTAGCACTGGGCTAGCAGGACTCCGGTGAACCGGGCTGTAGCGGGCTAACAGGACTCCGGTATTCATCGCGTGACATTTCCCCGAAGGGACAGACACAGGAGCGAAGAAGGACACATGCCGGCCAGCCTAAGTGTTCCGGAGCAGTAGCAAGCTACCATGGCTCAGTGGAAACACTAGGAGACATTTCCCGGTAAGAGAGGCTACTAAGGATAAACAACTAGATAGTCAGATCCCACACATACCAAGCATTTCAACAACATACACACAATATGCTCGATATGTGCAGATACAACATGGCATCACAACATGACTCTACAACTCAAGTAATTATTCAATAGGCTCCGAGGAGCGAGATATTACAAACATGGGTCTCATGACCCAACACTCAGAGCATACAAATCAAAGCACAAGCGGAAGCTATCATGTCTGAGTACAGACATCTATAAATGAGAAAGGCTAAGAAGCCTGACTATCTACCAGATCCTGCCGAGGGCACAAGATCGTAGCTGAGGTAACAAGCTAAACGTCGAAGTCCACGCGGAACTACTAGTGAGACTGAAGTCTCTCTGCAAAAACATAAAATAGGTAAACGTGAGTACAAATGTACCCAGCAAGACTTACATCAGATCTATCTACATATGCATCATTATCAACAAGGGGGTGGTGGAGTTTAACTGCAGCAAGCCAGCTTTGACTCGGTGGCTATCCTGGACTACGACCGCAAGTAACTCTTTTGAGGTGGCGCACACGAGTCCACATATTCACCATATCAATACACCACTATGGATCCGCTCCCGTCTCCCTACGAGAACGCCATCCATAGCACTCACGCTTATCTTGCGTATTTTAGAGTATCCACTTTCACTTGTCTATGAACTATGCAAGGGGTCCAAGTTTCCATATCCGAGGAATCCGGCTATTCAAATAGATAATGATAACCCTGCAGGGGTGTACTTCTTCACACACGCTCCCGCCACTTACCGCCCTGTACACGTCATGTACCTCGGCAACCTTCAAGCGGAAGCTGGGCGAGGGAGTCGGCCACGACCTGACTAACCGAACAAGTCTCTAGTCCAGGTTTATCGCCTATTCAGGTTCCATCCGCAAGGAGATCCGGCCGGGGTGTCGCTTACGGCCCCAAACGATGTGAGCAGGGTTCCCAAGCCCACCATCCGGGTGCCACTTGGTACACCGTGCCATTGTGCCTAGTCTGTCCCAAGCCCACCTATACCGGGTGCCACTTGGTAGACTACTAACACTACCTACAAACACCAGAAACTAGTTGCAACTCCTGGACAGAGATCAAGTTGATTAATAAGTCGAGAGGGGCACTTAAGCATTCCAATGTGTGGTAGTAGCTGGTCATGGATCACGAACACAGAACTCAGTTCCTGAGGACGGCTGCAATGAGACAACCCACCATGTACTCCTACATGGCCTCTCACCGCTACCTTTACCAAATCGTGTTCACACACTTAGCTCACACACAGTAGGACATGTTCACACACCTCTGATTCATCCCCGATGAATCAGACCTAACTCAACTCTAAGCAATAGCAGGCATGACAACAAACATGAATGAGTAGGCACATCAGGGCTCAAACAACTCCTACTCATGCTAGTGGGTTTCATCTATTTACTGTGGCAATGACAGGTCATGCAAAGGATAAAGGGTTCAGCTACCGCAGCAAGTAACAAATATGTCGTTGTTGTCCTAATGCAGTAAAAGAGAGCAGGAGCGAGAGAGAGGGATTTTATCGGAATGAACAAGGGGGGTTTTGCTTGCCTGGCACTTCTGAAGATAATATAGCTCTTCATCGGTGTCATCGATCACATCGTCGGTACACGTCTATCGAGAGGGGACAATTACCGGCAAATACAGAAAAACACGATCAATGCAATGCACGATATGATGCATGCTATGACATGGCAATATGAATGTGTTTTGGGCTAATGCACCTAAAACCAGATTAAATGAAGTTGGTTTGAATCCAAGATTCAAATTCAAACTCCATATGTGATTATTCAAATGCCATTTAATTGATTTGTGCTAAACAGCAGCTATAAGTTGTTCTAACATGCATGAAAATGGTACAGATGGATTCCTTGAATTTTTCTGATAATTTTTCATATATAAATTATTTAATTTGGAGTTACGGTTAATTTTCTATGATTTATTGAAGTTTATACAATTTTCTGGAATTTTAAATCATTTCCTAATTTATTTTAATTCCAGAAAGGAGTTATTGCGTCAGCATGACCTCATGCTGACCTCAGCAGGTCAACGGGCGCCGTCCAGGTCAAACTGACCTGTGGGACCCATATGTCAGCGTCACAGTTAGTTAACAGGGGTTATCTGCTTAATTAAAGGATTAGGGGGGGTCGGGGCCCACTGGTCAGTGTTAGTGGCTAATTAGGTTTAGTTAATGGCCTGGGGCCCACACGTCAGTGAGAGAGAGGGGAGGGTCAAACCGGGCAGTGGGTCAACCCACGCCGGTCAAGGGTCAACGGTCGCCGGCGTTTAGCCGCCGGCGAGTCCCGACGCGGTGGTGCGCTGCGGAAATGGCCTACAGAGCGCCGTTTGGCGCGCGGAGCACGACTACGGGATGCGGACGCTCGTCCGCATCCAACCAGGGTGGTGGCGCGGCCGGGGAGTGGCCGGAGAGTGGTCGGCGACGAGCTTTAGCGGCGGCCGGAGTTCGGCGTCAGTGAGGACGGCGCTGCGGTGCACGGGGAAAGGAGCAGGTGTGTGCGTTCGGCTCCTGAGAGCACGGTTAGCAGGCGGGTGCTACTAGGGCGAGCGGAGGAGCTCGGGAGCACGGGGCTCACTGGCCATGGCGATGGGCGGAGCTCGGTTTCGTGGGGCGGCGGCTAACGGACGAGGACGGAGGGGGTGAGCAAGGGGGAAGGCGCAGGAGCTCACAGCGAGTTCGAGGGGGCAGTCAGCAGGCTCGGGGACGTCCTGTGTGCGGCAAATCGACGACGGTGATCATCGGACTGAGACGAGGAAGATGGCGACGATGGCGGCTCCATAGGGCCTCTGCGTTGGCTTTCCTCAATGGAGAGGCGTGGTGCAAGGTGGCGGAGGTGCTGGACTGATCGGGGAGGCAAGGCATCGGCGGTGGGCACGGCGAACGGCGTCGGTGGCGACGGGGCTCCGCTCGGTGGAGGAGAGAGGGAGCCAGAGAAAGGGGGGAGACGATGGGAGAGGGCGAGGGGGTTCCAGGGGGTCGGGGCATCGTGGTGGCGTGAGGGGGAGGCTCGGGAACGCCTCGGTGGAAGCAGGAGGTGGCCGAGGCCTCTCGGGCGCGCGCCACGCCTCGCCTCTGTTCGTCCTCCTGGCAGAGGAGGAAGATGACAAGGGGAAGGAGGTGGGCTGGGCCGGCCAGGTGGGGGAGCTGGGCCGGCTGGGCTGGACAGGTAGGCTGCGGGTAAGTGGCCCAGGTAGGCTTTCTGCTCTGTTTTATTTTTTTCTGTTCTGTTTATCTTTATTTAATTTATTTTGCCACTGTTTTGAATTTAAAATAATTCAAACAATGCCAAAAACTCCTCTGAATATTTTATATTGCTAGATGGACTTTTCCAAAAGCTTATAAAATATATCAGGGGTATTTGAAATTATATTCTAATTATATGAATATAACTCAAATTCAAATAGCTAATGAATTAAATCCAAAGTCCCAAAAATAATTCCTTAAAAATGTTCAATATTTTTGGTTGGGACCAGAACCCTTACCAAAAATTATCAAACATTTAAGAAGAGCATTTTGGAGCAATGAATGAGATTTCTAGGGTTTTGCCCCTCTTTTATTTAAGTTTTTGAGGCTTCCAAAATTCCCTCAGTTCAAATTTTCAGAATTTAAACATGATGCACACATGAGCTAGCCTAGAGCACTACCAGCAGCTAGGGATGTGACAAAGGGGGGGGAAGAGGAGGCGGAGGAGAGGAAGAGAGAGTGGATTTTTTTTACTCGGCCGCCGCAAGCCGGAGTAAATATAAGAAGAGGATTGGGGATGGAGTAAAAAATTTACTCTACTAACGGTTATAAGGGATCGGTTAGGTGCTGTTTAGAGGAGAAATAAGTCAAATATACTCCTTTACGACGGGATAAGGGATCGGTTAGAAATGCCCTTACTCCCCTATTTTTTTAGAGGATCGGCTAGAGATGCCCTTACAAAGGTATAGAGTGACCCCTAGATAATAGCAGTATAGATGAAAAGTTGCCACAAACGAGTATTTCACTTAACCTTTTTATGATGACATCTCAAAGGGGCACAGCCGCACAGGTCGAAAGATCGTCCGTGGTATGTCTCGTAGATCTGTGCCTCAGCACACATGACATGATCACATCTGGGATAGCAAACAACGCACTGGCATATATTATTAGAAGGGTAGAGGAGAAATGTCAAGCTGTAAGAGGAAGCTCGACAGAGGTTACAGCTGCGGCAGCCTGCCATGAACAGGCCGCCATGGGCAGAGTCGCGAGAGAAAATTTGCAGTCCAGAGAGCATCCATCCATTGTTTCTCTTCTGTACACAACCTAAGGGGCCTTGTAGTACTTGGTGGGCACGAAGGGCATCTTGGTGACGACGGCGTCGTACTGCTTGCCGCGGACGACCACCTTGAACTCCGTGCCGGCCTTGTGCAGGCCGTTCTTCACGTACCCCATGGCGATGTTCTTCTTCAGGCACGGGCTGAACCCGCCGCTCGTCACCTCGCCGATGTTCTCCCCGGTGCCGCTCACGATCTCGCTGTGGCTCCGCGGGGGCGGCCCCTGCGAGAAGATGCCCACGCGCCTGATCTTGGGGCCTTCCTTGAGCTGCTTCAGGATAACCTCCGCGCCCAGGAAGCCGCCCTCGGCCCTCCTCCGCTTGCCGATCGCCCATGAGAGGCCGGCCTCCACCGGCGTGATGTGCTGCTCCATGTCGTTGCCGTACAGGCAGAGGCCAGCCTCCAGCCGGAGACTGTCGCGGGCACCCAGGCCGGTCAGCCTCACCTTGCCTTCGGACTTCTCCAGGAGGGCCTTTGCGAGATCGACCGCGTTCTCTGATGGAACAGAGATTTCAAATCCATCTTCGCCGGTGTAACTGAAATAAGAAATGTTTCAGACATTAACATGGTGTCCAAAGTTTAAAGTAAAAGGAAGAACCCTCTTCATCATCGGAAACAAAATAGATGAATCAAAAACCTACCAATAAAGTGTGGATAGATACATAAAAACTGATACAAGGAGCTTCACCACAGAATTTTGGAAAACTAAAATAAAATGACACTTTATGACTATCAATTGCTTTTAAGTACTAGTCACTGAATAACATTGCATAGACCCACTCTGACGAGCTGGATTGAACAGCAAAATGATTTCAGTATGTATGAATTATGATGGACAAGTGATGGTTGGTTGGTCAATGTAAAAGTTAGTACTGATGCTCTTAAGGAATTGTGTGTTAAAGAAAGGAGCAGAGTCATAATATGGAAATTGTAAGTAATGGATTAAAAGGATCATACCCAGTTCTGGTGAGGAAGCAAGCAGATCCATTGATGTCAATCATCTTGAAGTCGCTGAAGTACATTTTGCTCAAATCTTCCTTTGTCAGCAACTGGAGAGTTGGTGCAGCAAGAGGACCCTGCTCATGTCAAGGAACAGAGTTACAATGATGTCTTCCTATAAATTCGGGAAATAGTACATATGTAGGAGAAGTATCTATATACATAATTGCCATTAAAGTGAAAATTTATTACTTCGACAAAACCACATAAATAGTGCCAAGGAAGAAGTTCAGACTCCCAAAATAAACATCCTACAATGTGAAGGTCATGTCTATTCTATGAATAGATGTGCAAACATTTATCCTCCTCTTGCTGAAACTTGAATTGGGTTGTTATGCACTACTGCTTTCATAATTTCATAGGACCTCAGAGTTTTTTTTTGCTGTGACAAAAACTAGCAGGAGCAACTGCCTTTTCTATTAGGAGGAATGTCTGCTGTCACAATCCAATCTAGGAACCACTGGATTACATCAAAGTGAAAACAAATGAGAAACTTTAGCTCGCGAGTCCACCAACCGAGAAAAAGACACGCAAACCTGCTCAACTACTACCTCAGAATTCAGATAGAGCATTGCATCTTGTAATAAGAACTAAGAAGCCAAAACTTGACCAAGCAAGCAAGCACCACAATTGCCAATCAAGAAATCTCACCAAGCAGCAAGATAAAAAATAATCCCCAGATTTTGCCATCTGCACACCATCAAAAGAAAATTCTGCCATACTAGCTGAACTCATCGTCTATACAAGATCAACAACAAACCATAAACTGACATCATCAATGTTCAACGATAATATTAATGCATTTTCCCTAGTAATGCTAAATGTTATTCTAAACTAATCATGTTGAAACTCAATTTCACAAATAATGAACTCAACCAAATCGCAATGTATCAACACTCCATCATAATGTACATCCTAAAATCTTTCCTGACAGAAATGGGCCATTTATTTATCGTGGTACCCTTGTAGCTCCTCCAAGTACTACTGCATTCCCTAATCCTAGATATAAATATATGTATTCCAACCTTGGGAATCTTCAACCCATTGCAGGAATCAATTACTATTAACCAAAAAAGCAGGAGAAGTACCAATCAAGATGGAGAGGGCAGGGAAGGAAGCGGCAGCATACCTGCAGGGCGAGGAGGGAGCGCTCGTCGTGGACGTGCCACTTGACGTCGCCGCCCTTCTTCTGGAACGCCTCCATGTGGGCGCCGATGTGGGCGAGGTCCTTGTCCCGGCAGCCGGCGTTGACGACGAGGTAGACGTGGTGGTCGTTGACCTTGGTGACGACGGAGTCGTCGATGGCGCCGCCCTTGTCGTTGGTGAAGACGGTGAGGGACCCCGTGCCGTCCTTGAGCGCGGCGACGTCGGCGACGACGAGGGACTCGAGGAAGGGGATGGCCTGGCGGCCCTGCAGGCTGAGGCCGCACATGTGGGAGACGTCGAAGAGGCTGCCGTTGGCGCGGCAGTTGAGGGTGGAGTCCATGATGGTGTCCTTGTACTGGATGGGCATGCTCCAGCCGGCGAAGGGCACCATCTTGCCCCCGTGCGCCACGTGGAAGTCGTAGAGCGCCGTCTTCTTCAGCTCCGCCTCGGCCGCCTCCGCCGCGCCCGCGAGGTGGCGGCGCGCGGCCGTGGTGGAGGCGGCGCCCGTGGATGAGGCGGCGGCGGCGCGGCGGGCCAGCGTGGCGCACGCGAGGAGGCCTCTCATGGTGGCGGTATGGTAGGAGTGGTGGTGGGGGAGTGGGATGGGGAAACAAAAGATGAGATTTTGAGGGGTGGTGGTGGTGGGTGGCGACGGGGGAGGCGATCGGGAGTGGGTGGTGGCAGGCAAAGGGAGGGGACGAGGAGCTCGGCGCGAGCTCAGCTCGGGGGCGTTTGGTGATGATGGATCAGTGAGCGATCAGTGCTAGCCTTGTTGGCTTTCGGATTATTTTTTGTTGGGTTTTTGTCCGGTTTCGGTGGTGGATGGTGACGGCTCTCCCTCACTGGGCAAAGATTCGTGTGCGGATCTATAAAAAGAACACTTCACAGATTCTTGAATTCGAGTGGTAAAACATGTTCAGATTGAGATAAAAAAACATTCTGATCTAAACGCAAAACTTGGCACAGAGGCTAACAAAAAAAAATCATTCTGATGATATGCGTACGCATTGGCATCATGGCAGGGCAACTGGCCAGGAAGCAACAGCGGTGAGGCCAAGCAGATACGGCATCCAAGACTGATTAACTATAGACAAGCATAGGAGGATGGCAGCGCCCGACCAGGCTCAGATGCATGTTGTTGATTCAGATGTTGTTGATTCAGCAGCTGCAGAGAGAGGTGTGCCATTTCTTTAGGCAACATACCTAACCCGCAAATAACAATATTCTCGCAACCACTTGACATGAGATCACGAAGCTAAAACACACCAGCAACCAAAGCTACAGATTCTTCACCATCAAACCGAGAAACCATTGCAAATTGTACTTACTAGGCTTCAATTGTCAGATCTAGCAGTTCAAGAAAGCATGCCTTTTCTAGAGGCAAGGGTGGGGCTTACAACCAGAACAAAACACTGCTTCAAAAATGCCAGGCGACGAGGCGTCTCTATATAGGTATTCACAGGCTTCATCTCGCGGACATGAATTAAGGGTAAAACGGGTGACAACGTCTCGACCGCACATGTGGGCGAAAAAGGTCTCAGTAAATTCTGCAAGCACCTCACTACTTAGACCCAGCGGATTTCTTCGAAGATGATTTCTTCTGCTTCTTCGGTTCCTTCTCGGGTATCTTCTCTGCCTCGACCGTCTTCTTCCTGTCCTTCCGCTCCCTCTTCTTCAAAGCATGCATGTGGGCTTTAAGAACCAGGGCATATGAAGCTTGGAATTTCAGATACTCCTTTGCAGACAGCTGAAAGGCATGGCATTGCAAGTACAGTAAGGTTCACTGATTGGTCCAGAAATGCAATGAAAGTGCCAGGACAGATATGTTCAATAATGCCACCATTAAAATAAAATAAGTCATCAGTCCTCATAACCGAAACAATATTGCAAATGACAGTTCTCTGACGACATTTCAGAAAATATTCATAGTATTGCCAACATATCAAAAATGTAGCATGAGCATTCACCCTAAGCTCTAAGTGCACATATTTATCCAGCCCCGAAGGTAAAGCACTTGGTAGAAAAAATGCCCTACTCAGGGGGCATGCAGAAATTTGATATGGATGGGGGCAAATAGATATGCACAAAGATAAACAGATTAGTTCATGTGAGTACTTGTTTTGTGTTATCGGGATATGAAATGGGCAGGCATGTTTCCAAATTGACAGCAGACATCATTAGTAATTAGGATAACTAGTAACCCTTCTTCTACATGAAAATGAAGGAAATATAAGATAACAGAAATAAACAACAGTTTTGTAGCCATAAGTAAGGGACGCCCTACATCACCACTTCAACCATCAAAACGAAAAGGAGAAGTGAAATTGTTTAGCAAAACTTACGTAATGGGAATTGGGAGTCTTAACTTGTCAATTCTCCCTTTTTTAGATGGGCCATGATTTTATTACTAAGACAGGTTGCACAAATTGACGGCAACAGTGTCTTGTGGTAAAAGATGCACATATTCAATTGTTTCGTCGGAAAGCTTAAATGCATGGGTTCCCATTGATGCATAACCTTGTCAATGGAAAATGCTCCTTAATAAGGGCTTTCACAAAAGTAAGATAAGGTGATATCATGAGGTGTTATGACATGATCATTGGGAAAATATAGCTTAGGTATTTGCAAAGTGGAAATAAACTGTATACACTTTTATGAAAGGTGTTCAACTGATGTAAGATGAAACAATTAATGTGGGTCCTCACTGGTTCATGCAATTGAAACTTGACAAGGGCAAGAAAATATGTCCCATCCTTCAAATTTGCACCAATTGCTGAACTATCTTAACACTGGTAAGTTCTAACTCTTTCCCATTCAGTAATAAGATTGATAATCAAGAAAACTCATTAGTGATGGGCCCCTCTTCCCACTGCTCTATTAGTTTGCCTACAGCTGTAGCAATAGAGAGATTACTGCATAAAAGACTTGTACCACTATGGTCAAAATGTACCAAACGCAAGTGCTTCATTCCTCGCTTTATACTTGTCATTATGCTACTCAAAGTTGCTGCATATCCCGCAGCACTAGGATGATTGCGATATGACACAATGATCACAGGTACAATGTATCCTCTCTACATATTCAGGCCACTGAGTTGATTTACCTACCTATCAATTTCTCAATATCAACCAAACCATTCTGAACTGGAAGTAAACAACCAACAAATATTCTATCAGCATGTATGCAAACCTATCAGGAGGAAATATGCAAACGTCTGACCTATGATTCACAACCCTAGCAGAACAGGGGCTAATGACAATGACTAACAGCGGCCTGATTACCACCAGGTACAGAATCAATGCAAAACACATCTCACAGTCATAATGCGGAACCAGTAGCAGAAAAAAAGTGAATAATACCGAGGTGGAGATGTTCCTCTTGCCATCGGAGGCGCGGACCAGGCACCGGTACTCAACAGGCTCCCCCTTACTCGCCATCTTCTTCAACCTAGCCTGACACTTCATCGATGCTGCGCACATCAAACAACTCGTCACATCAGACCGACTTGCTGAACCCATCAAATCCACAACCCACACCACACGAACCAGCGGTGAAGGGACCAACTCACATCGCTTCATGGTGACCCACACGGAGCCCTTCTCCGTGCTCCGCTCGTACATGTTGGTCAGCTCGCTCAGGAACGGATCTGCCTGCATCAGCACCTGCGCGAACCACGCAATGCCGCGAGTACACATGGTCAGAATCAGTTCGAGAAAGCAGAGCGGAGTTTCTGCTCCGTTCTCCACCATCGATCTGAACTACGCGACGCCCGGGACTAGTAGAAGCGGCCGGATCGGTTCCAAATTCTAGGGCAAAAACGCCGGGAGATCTAGTTCTCCGCGGACTTCTTCTCGCCAGATCGCGATTCTCGGCACGACGAACGGGAAACACGGCGAGGATCGGAGGAACAGAGCATGGGGCGGGAGATTACCATCTTGAGGAGGGTGGTCTCGCGATCGCCGAGAGAGCGGAGGTCCTCCCCTTGTCCGTCGAGCCTTGGTCTCCTCCTCTTCGTCGGCTCCGCCGCTGGGGTTCGGGTCGAAGACGGGGGAGGGGGAGGGGGAGAGGGGAGGGTGGGGTGTTGTGGGAAGACGGACGGGGGAGATCACGGGGGGGGGGAGATCTGACGGATAAGGTGGCCGGGTGGGACGGCAGGGGCTGTGAACTTGTGGAGGCAGCCTTGGACTGGAGGACGGAACGGTGACGCCGACTTTAGGAAGAGAGGCAGAAACGCCGTGATTGCGTTCCTTGGGCTTGGGCTGAACGGGATGCTTAATACTCATTTAAAAAAAATAAAATTCTCCGTATTAATTGTGTCTTAAATTAAAATTAATAAATTTGATCAAACTTTAAGTGTTTACAATAACAGATATATATGATGTGAAAATATATTTCATGAGGAATCTAACGACACTAATTTGGTATCGTAAAAGTTAATAATGTTTTTTATAAATTTGACCGAAATATAGAAAGTTTGACTTACGATAAAGCTAATATACAGAGTAAATAAAACCGAAAGAGTATATTATTCATTCTTATGTCATTGACTATACCAAACATGTTTAGCAATATTTGGGGAAGAGAATGAGATTTTAAAGGTGAACATTTGTTAGAAGATTTGGCTTGAAAAGTTGAATAACTAAGTCGGGCCGGGTCGGGCTTGTCTCATTAGGCGGGCTCAGGCCTTGTTTGCAACCCAAAAGCTAATTCAAATGGGCCTTAGGCTCAGACTTCTATTTTTTTATTTTTGTGTCGAGCTTTCACGCGTAAGCACTTAAAATGCAATCTTCGGACTTTCAAGCTTGATTCTCGAGGGCTTAGCTGTAGCCTAGTGCTCGCCTAAGTGTCTGAAATCCTACCGAGTGGAGAGCAGACCTCCCACTCGGGGGCTTAGCTGCAGCCCAGTGCTCGCCTAAGTATCTGAAATCCTACCGAGTGGAGAGCAGACCTCCCACTCGGAGACTTAGCTGCAGCCCAGTGCTCGCCTAAGTGAATTGGGGGACAAGTCGATGGCAATAAGCGCTTCGCTTTAACCTGCAAAAGACGCCTCAAACCAAATGCAAACATATTCAGCGACGAACCCAAGTTCGGATAACACCTAACGGAACCAAAAGTGCTCAGGCGCTGGGCCTGTTAAGGTTTGTCGGTTACAAAACTCACTCGGCATACCAAGGCAAATTTAAGGTATCAAGCTCAGAAGTTTTTTACCCCTCCTGTGGAGGGCTGGAAGGTGCCACAAACTCGTCCAGATCAATTCCATCTGCAATCCGAGTGGCAGCGGCAATGAAGGTCTCCATGAAAGATCTGAAATCGTGCTTCTTGGTGTTGGCCACCCTAAGAGCCACCAACTTGTCCTCTCGTGCATCCTTGCAGTGAACGCGGACCAGAGACAGAGCAACATCCGCACCGCACCTGGCCGAAGACTTCTTCCACTCCTGCACTCGACTTGGGACCTTGTTCAGTCGAGTCATCAGAGATTCGAGGTCGTTCTGGAGTGTCTCTCTTGGCCAGAGTGTTGTGTCGATGCGGGAAGTTGCGACCTTCAGCCTTGCGAGATAATCGATGATGGCAGCAACACGAGATTCAAGTCGGAGCACGTTCATGGCGACTTCATCTTTCACAGGAGAGTTGATGGGGTCCAGGTTTACTTCCAGTCGACCAGTCTCCTCTTCAAAGTTCTGACAAAATTCTGCAAGCACAACCACCGAGTCAAGACAAACAGTCGGAGGTTGCAATTAAAATATTTGTTTGATACAAAGGATTACCTTCAAGCATGAGGAACAACTTCTTGGCGAGTCCACCCAGATAAGCCTCTAGATCATTCTTCTTTCTCTTCAACTCACTGGCCTTGTCATTCAGGGTGGTCTTGTCGCTTTTCAGTCGACTGACCTCCTGGTTGGCAGCATCAAGAGCAGCTTTCAGATTGGTGTTTTCTTCTTCAAGCTTAGTCACTGAAGCCAGCTTCTCATCTGCAAGCCTGGTCTTCTCTAAAGCAGTTTTTTGCATCTCAGCCAAGTCAAGTTCTTGTTTCTTCAGGGCATCCCTCACATTGCCTGCAAAGTTACAGTGAGATTAGATTCGGAAACAAGTGAGAGGCAAAGGCAGTCGTCAAAGGCCTCACCAAGCATACCTTTAGCTTCCTCCTTCGCCTTCGTCAAGTTCTCTTGGGCCAGTTTCAGATCGAGCTCGAGCTGAATGTGTTTGTTCTCCAACTCAGTATAACGAGCCGCAAGGTCACAGGATTTCTATGAAGAACCAATCGACAGATGTCAAAGACAATTCACTTCCGAGTGAGTAAGGGAAAATCATAGCGTTTCTAAGACTACGACCGAATGCAAACATTCGACCATAGTCTCGGGGACTACACCCAGTGGGTGCACTCAACGTGCCCCCACTAGTTTCATCAGTTAGAGTCGACCAGTCGACCAACAACACACACAAAAAACCAGAGGTGTTCTTCAGACTATAATTGACTGCAAGCAGTCGACCACAGTCTCGGGGACTACACCCAGTAGGTGCACTCAGCGTGCCCCCACCGGTCTATGAATCTATTCGACCTAGTCAAGTAAGGAAAAAACTTAAGACATAAAGACTATAGTCGACTGCCAGCAGTCGACCATAGCCTTGGGGACTACACCCAGTGGGTGCACTCAGCGTGCCCCCACTAGTCCGGAATTTCAATCGACACACCCAGTGGGTGCAGGACAAACTCTAAGAATTGCAAAAAGAAGAGTTTACAGATATCATATCCTAACAGAACATGCAGTGACCGACTGACCTGAACATTACTCTGAAGAGCTGAATTGGCGTCATAGGCTGCCTGGCTAGCTTCTCGTATCGCCTTCACTTGCTCCATCATGACCCCCGCTTGGCGTATCGCTTCTCTAGCAGCACTGGCTTGGTCTTCTGGAACGGGGTAGGTGGAGAAAAGCGAGGGTTGAGCAGCACTCGACGACGAAGGGCGAGCACTCGTCAATGGCACCGCGAAGGTTACGGTGGGTCGAGTGACATTGTCTCCCTCCACGACCAACGTCTCGGGTGCCGGCACATCCTGAGTCGCCTTGCCAGCAGACATTTTCTTGCTTCTCCTCGACCGTGGTGGTTCTTCGTCGTTGTCGTCAGGAAGGTCAATAACAATGTTAGATGAAACTGCAGAAAGAATCAAAATTAGAGACAATAAGTCAGTCGACTGAAAACGGCAGCACAAGAATCATACCAGGTTGTGAGGTAGCAGCATCCTCCATCTCGTGGTCTTCAGCCTTGGCCGAAGTATCAGAAGTAGCAGCGCTGCAGTTCCGGAAATCAGTCGATTGGCCCATGAGTCGACCAAGAGCAAGTTTACGAAACGGGAAAAAATCAAGACTACCATTACCCTGAGATAGTGGGGATCACCATCTTCATCTTCGGCAAGACCTTCGCAGGTTTTGACGGTGCCACTCGAGACTGCTTCGGAGCTTTCTCAGTTGGCGCCGGAGAAGTAGTCTGAGGGGGCTTGGTCGACTGGGTAGCGGTCGCGACCCCTTTACCACGCTCAGTTGCGGGGTCATGAACAAGCTTAGAGCGTCTTTCCAAGCGGGGAGGTGCAACTTCCTCCTCCTCCTCCTCCTCTTCCTCCTCATCAGAGTCGTCAGCCTCATCATCATCGTCAGCATCCGAATCCCACTCCTCCGGGCTCTCGCCCCCACTTCCTTCCTCCTCCTCAGTCGGCGTCTGCGCTCCATTGGGCATCGAGTATAACTCCGTGGTGGCCTGTCAAGCAACAAAGCAAAATGAAGATCACTCGATCAATTCACAGCAAAGCAGAATGGATAAAACAAGATTACACTTAGAGATAAGCGGCCATACCTTGTCCGGCGTATAGGTACAATCGAGTGGCGGGATCCTCCTTGCTCCTCGAGGGTTGTCCTTGTTCCCTGTGATGGCGGTCACCCACCTCTCCAGCGGTTGGATGCGCCGCCTAAGGAAGACCTCCAGAAGATCCATGCCCGTCACTCCGTCCCGAACGAGTTGTACCATGCGCTCCACCAACATTTTTACCTCGGCTTTCTCCTCAGGAAGCACCTTCAGAGAAGATGGTTTGTCCACTCGGTCCATGGAGAACGGAGGGAGACCAGTCGACTGCCCCGACGTCGACTCGTCTTGGCAGTAGAACCAAGTCGACTGCCACCCTCTGACCGACTCGGGAAGGGTCATGGCCGGGAAAGTGCTCTTATTCCTCAACTGAATCCCAAGACCCCCGCACATCTGAATAACCTTGGTCCTCTCATCGTCCGGACTCGCCTTTTTCACTGTCTGTGAGCGACATGTGAATATGTGCTTGAAGAGACCCCAGTGTGGTCGACAACCCAAGAAGTTCTCGCACATGGACACAAAGGCAGTAAGATAGGCGATGGAATTCAGATTGAAATGGTGGAGTTGCGCCCCAAAGAAATTCAGAAACCCTCGGAAGAAAACACTCGGCGGCAAAGAAAATCCACGATCTATGTGAATGGCCAGGAGAACGCACTCACCCTCCTGCGGCTGCGGTTGGCACTCGGTCCCCGGAAGCCTCGTTGACCCATGGGGGATCAGTCCCTCATTGTCCAGGTCATTGAGATCTTTCTCAGTGATGGTCGAGCGGATCCAATCCCCTTGGACCCAACCCTTCGGCAGGCGGGACCTTGACGAAGATCCGCCCCGACTGGACGGTCTCCCCTTCGCTTTCCCCGTCGCCGTCACCTTCTTCGTGCGCTCTAGGGCCGCCGTCTTCTCCTTCACCATTGTTGACGACGAAGTGCGCGAGGTGTGGATAGGCGGAGGCGAGAGCAGGCGCGGCGGGCGGAAGCAAAGAGGGAAGAGAGAAGAGTGGGAGGGCACTGTTCAAAAAACCCTCCCCTGGCGCTTTATATAAAGGCGCTTCCGAGTGGCTGACGAGTGGGTCCGGACGATTCTGTCACATCCCAAAACAGCCGCGCACGCACGATACGTGGCTAAAAAGGCGGCGCGGGAATCGAGGAGTCCATGCCTTATCCCATTCGATTGCCGCAGTCCGCCCCGCTTCGCGCGCTTCCCAAATTTCAGATCCCGCAAAATCCGCTAACAGCAGATAGATCTGTGAGACGATATCTTTCCTGCGATCCGTCGCTCGGAAGTTCACCAAAGTCCAAAAGTTCACTCGACAGAAGACAAGAATGGATCAAGGCGACTGAAGTAAAAGTTGACGCCAACGCCGAAAGAAGAATCGCCGATCCAAGATACGACATAATCAAAGCACAGTAAATTAGTCGGAGAAAATCATCAACTCCTTCCTCACTCGAACCTCGATCCATTCGGGGGCTAATGATGAGGTTATGTACCTAGGGTAGGGTCATGGACCTATCTAGGATACCATACCCAAGGACATCATCAGACGAAGCTACCTTCCAGTCGACCAAGAGAAGCTCCACTCGACCAAGAGAGACTCCACTCGACCTGCTAGAAGACACTCGACCATGAAGACGCACTCGACCGTCAGAAGTTTAGGATCTACTCTGTATCCAAACGGTCTGTAATTAAGTAGTCTTAATGGTCATGATGACACTTTATGTAGGGCGTTACCAGTAACGCACGGCCTTAATGTACTTTAACCCTCCACTACGTGGGCTGGCTGGGGTCCTGACGTCCTCTATATAAGCCACCCCCTCCACTGGTAGAAGGGTTCGCACCCCTGTAACTCATATACACAGAAATCAGTCGACCGCCTCCGGGCTCCGAGACGTAGGGCTTTTACTTCCTCAGAGAAGGGCCTGAACTCGTTAAACACTCGTGTGTACAACTACTCCATAGCTAGGATCTTGCCTCTCCATACCTACCCCCCATTCTACTGTCAGACTTAGAACCACGACAGTCGCCGTCTCGTCTTCCTGAGAAGGACACAAACCCTAAGAAAACTTGACGGTCGGAGCTTGCCGGTTGGTGCATATCTTGTAGCCATGGAGGGCCTATGGTGCATCTTGTTTCCTAGGCGGCGGCCCAGGTGGCGGGAGTTGTGGTGCTTGTGGGCTGAGCCTACGGCTCAGGTGCGGGCGGTTAGCGACCATGGCTGTGTGGGCGGCATGGTGGCTGGCGTTGTGGCGATCTGTGGTGGGGAAGTTGGAGCTTGTTGTCGGGGTGAAAAGCCTGTCTGGCTTGGCCAGGATGACAGAGGCTACGCCCGCGGACGTCGTTATCTTCCTGAAGTCTTCGTTGTGGTTACTCCTTTCTCTTTGTCGTGCTTCGGATGGAAATCTAGATCTTCGGATCGGGCGGTGGCGGCGCTATAGTGTTGTGTCCTTCTTGAATGCACCGTCTTGGATCTCTCAGTTCATCGTCATTCAACTTCACCTCTTCACGTGTTCTTCGGGAAGAGCTGCGATGGCTCTTTAGTGTCTACCTCATGTTGTTCGGGGTGTTGTTGTTGTAGGCCTTTGGCACCTATGCATCCGGCCTTGGGTGAGTGTGTTGGTGTGTTGTGTTGTGGGTTGTCTCGATTGGTTGTGTGTTGTTGCTTTATATATAAAGCGGGGTGAAAGCTTTTTTCGGTAAACTTGAACAAGCACCAAAAAACGGAGCCCTCCCGCCAGCAAGGGTCGGGATCCACCGCGCACCCATGGTTCGAAGGCAAAGCATGTGTTCCCGGGCGCCAAAAAAATAGATATGTTCATTGTCGCACTCCAATTCTACCTGTAAATTTTTAGGAAGAAACCTTAAGTATTCAGTTTTGCTAGAACTCATTTAGATGAGATATAATTTGGTCTCATTCACCTTTTATAGTGATTGGATGCGATGCTATAAGATGCGTGTGTGCTGATGTGGGTTGTATCTGTTCTTATTTTCAAAGTGAATAAGACCATATTATATCTCATCTGAATCAGTTCTAGGTACTCCCTAAGTATTTGACCTATGCAAAAAAAGTCGAATGGCAAATGTTACATGCAAAATTTGCACTTAATTTTGTTTTTTTCACCGACAAAGCATTGATATCCCGTTTCACATGAACATTGTCAAGCATGGTTATTACACTAACATGAACATCGGAAAAATATTTTTTAACATTTATTTACTATTATTTATTTATTTGTTATTCACCCAGAGCATATGCTCCCCAGATCCAAAACGGCCATCTCGTAAAGCTTGCCTCCGTGGACCTCTCCTTTCTTGTAGGGACCTTGGCCTCCTTATATAGGGGTTGGAGAGATGGTGTTAGATTTGGAATCCTCCATGAATACGTGTCTATGTTTTCCATAGTTGAAGGGAGCGAATCCGAGTGTCTGCAAGGTACCTCTTAGATTATGGGTCAACACGAAGTCAACGTCGGTTGAACCCGTATGGATCCCCTATTTTCATATGTATATACAGTAGAAAATATGCCATGTATGACTATTGGCTCAACGATGTTAGGTTCTTGGGGGGTGATGTTCATGAGTTTTTTCCCCTCCCAAATCATCAAGGTTAGTCAAGCTTGTGTAGCCTTGGTCCGCTACAGTATCTTCATCGAAGACATGGTGGAATGTTGAAATGTAGAATTTGAAGCTCAATATGACGACTTCGACTACATCACTAATCTTTGTGGTCATTTTTGTGCCCGTCAGAGGTGGAGCTATGTGAAGGAAATATGCCCTAGAGGCAATAATAAAGTTATTATTTATTTCCTTATTTCATGGTAAATGTTTATTATTCATGCTAGAATTGTATAAACCGGAAACATAATACATGTGTGAATACATAGACAAACATAATGTCACTAGTATGCCTCTACTTGACTAGCTCGTTAATCAAAGATGGTTAAGTTTCCTAACCATAGACATGAGTTGTTATTTGATTAACATGATCACATCATTAGGAGAATGATGTGATTGACTTGATCCATTCCGTTAGCTTAGCACTTGATCATTTAGTATGTTGCTATTGCTTTCTTCATGACTTATACATGTTCCTATGACTATGAGATTATGCAACTCCCGTTTACCGGAGGAACACTTTGTGTACTACCAAACGTCACAACGTAACTAGGTGATTATAAAGGTGCTCTACAGGTGTATCTAAAGGTACTTGTTGGGTGGCGTATTTTGAGATTAGGATTTGTCACTCCGATTGTCAGAGAGGTATCTCTGGGCCCACTCGGTAATGCACATCAATATAAGCCTTGCAAGCATTGCAACTAATGAGTTAGTTGCGGGATGATGTATTACGGAACAAGTAAAGAAACTTGCCGGTAATGAGATTGAACTAGGTATTGAGATACCGACGACCGAATCTCAGGCATGTAACATACCGATGACAAAGGGAACAACGTATGTTGTTATGCGGTTTGACCGATAAAAATCTTCGTAGAATATGTGGTAGCCAATATGAGCATCTAGGTTCCGCTATTGGTTATTGACCGGAGACGTATCTCGGTCATGTCTACATAATTCTCGAACCCGTAGGGTCCGCACGCTTAAAGTTCGATGACGGTTATATTATGAGTTTATGTGTTTTGATGTACCGAAGGTAGTTCAGAGTCCCGGATGTGATCACGGACATGACGAGGAGTCTCGAAATGGTCGAGACTTAAAGATCAATATATTGGACGACTATATTTGGACACCGGAATGGTTCCGGGTGAGATCGGGATAATACCGGAGCACCGGGAGGTTATCGGAACCCCCTGGGAGGTATATGGGCCTTAATGGGCTTTAGTGGAAAGGAGGGGAAAGGAGCAAGGGAGCCCCCCCAAGCCCAATCTGAATTGGGAGGGGGGCCGGCCCCCCTTTCCTTCCTCCCTCCTTCCTCTTCCTTCCCTCTCCCTCTCCAAGTAGGAAAAGGAGGAGTCCTACTCCCGGTGGGAGTAGGACTTCCCCCCTTGGGTGCGCCTCCTCCTCCTGGCTGGCCCTCTCCTCCCCTCCTTTATATACGGAGGAGGGGGGCACCCCATAGACATAACAGTTGATCCCTTGGATCTCTTAGCCGTTTGCGGTGCCCCCCTCCACCATAATCCACCTCGATAATATCGTAGCGGTGCTTAGGCGAAGCCCTGCGTCGGTAGAACATCATCATCGTCACCACACCGTCGTGCTGACGAAACTCTCCCTCAAAGCTCGGCTGGATCGGAGTTCGAGGGACATCATCGAGTTGAACGTGTGCTGAATTTGAAGGTGTCATGCGTTCGATACTTGATCGGTCGGATCGTGAAGACGTACGACTACATCAACCGCGTTGTGCTAACGCTTCCGCTTTCGGTCTACGAGGGTACGTGGACACACTCTCCCCTCTCGTTGCTACGCATCACCATGATCCTGTGTGTGCATCGGAATTTTTTTGAAATTACTACGTTCCGTGACAGTGGCATCTGAGCCAGGTTAATGCGTAGATGTTATATGCACGAGTAGAACTCAAGTGAGTTGTGGGCGATACAAGTCATACTGCTTACCGGCATGTCATACTTTGGTTCAGCGGTATTGTTGGATGAAGCGGCCCGGACCGACATTACGCGTACGCTTACGCGAAACTGGTTCTACCGACGTGCTTTGCACACAGGTGGCTGGCGGGTGTCTGTTTCTCCAACTTTAGTTTAACCGAGTGTGGCTACGCCCGGTCCTTGAGAAGGTTAAAACGACACTAACTTGATGAAATATCGTTGTGGTTTTGATGCGTAGGTAAGAATAGTTCTTGCTCAGCCCGTAGCAGCCACGTAAAACTTGCAACAACAAAGTAGAGGACGTCTAACTTGTTTTTGCAGGGCATGTTGTGATGTGATATGGTCAGGACGTGATGAGATATAAGTTGTTGTATGAGATGATCATGTTTTGTTGAAGTTATCAGCAACTGGCAGAAGCCTTATGGTTGTCTCTTTATTGCATAAGATGCAAGCGCCAAATAATTGCTTTACTTTATCGCTATGCGATAGCAATAGTTGCAAGAGCAATAGTTGGCGAGACGACCATGTAACGACACATTGATATAGATCAAGATGATGGAGATCATGGTGTCATGTCGGTGACGATGGAGATCATGACGATGCTTTGGAGATGGAGATCAAAGGAACAATATGATGATGGCCATATCATGTCACATATTTTGATTGCATGTGATGTTTATCTTTTATACATCTTATTTTGCTTAGTTCGACGGTAGCTTTATAAGATGATCCCTCACTAAATTTCAAGGTATAAGTGTTCTCCCTGAGTATGCACCGTTGCCAAAGTTCATCGTGGCGAGACACCACGTGATGATCGGGTGTGATAAGCTTTGCGTTCATCTACAACGGATGCAAGCCAGTTTTGCACACGCAGAATACTCGGGTTAAACTTGACGAGCCTAGCAGATGCAGATATGGCCTTGGAACACTGAGACCGAAAGGTCAAGCGTGAACCATATAGTAGATATGATCAACATAGTGATGTTCACCATTGAAAACTACTCCATTTCACGTGATGATCGGAACTGGTTTAGTTGATTTGGATCGCGTGATCGCTTAGATGATTAGAGGGATGTCTATCTAAGTGGGAGTTCTTAAGTAATATGATTAATTGAACTTTAATTTATCATGAACTTAGTCCTGATAGTATTTTGCAAATTATGTTGTAGATCAATAGCTCGCGTTATAGCTTCCCTATGTTTTTATATGTTCCTAGAGAAAAACTATGTTGAAAGATGTTAGTAGCAATGATGCGGACTTGGTCCGTGGTCTGAGGTTTATCCTCATTGCTGCATAGAAGAATTATGTCCTTGATGCACCGCTAGGTGACAGACCTATTGCAGGAGTAGATCCAGACATTATGAACGTTTGGCTAAGCTCAATATGATGACTACTTGATAGTTTTGTGCACCATGCTTTATGGCTTAGAACCGGGACTACAAAAACGTTTTTGAAATGTCACAGAACATATGAGATGTTCCATGAGATGAAATTGGTATTTCAGACTCATGCCCGTGTCAAGAGGTATGAGACCTTTGACAAATACTTTGCCTAAAAGATGGAGGAGTATTGCTCAACTAGTGAGCAAGTGCTTAGATTGTCTGAGTACTACAATCGCTTGAATCAAGTGGGAGTTAATCTTCCAGATAAGATAGTGATTGACAGAGTTCTCTAGTCACCATCACTAAGTTAGTAGAACTTCGTGATGAACTATAATATGCAAGGGATGACAAAAACGATTCCCGAGCTCTTCGTGATGTTGAAATCAACGAAGGTAGAAATCAAGAAAGAACATCAAAGTGTTGATGATCGACAAGACCACTAGTTTCAAGAAAAGGGCAAAGGAAAAGAAAGGGAACTTCAAGTAGAATGGCAAGCAAGTTGTCACTTCCGTGAAGTAGCCTAAAGCTAGACTAAAGCATGAAACTGAGTGCTTCTACTGCAAAGGAAATGGTCACTGGAAGCGGAAATGCCCTGAATATTTGGTGGATAAGAAGGATGGCAAAGTGAACAAGGGTATATTTGATATACAGGTTATTGATGTGTACCTTACTAGTGTTTATAGTAGCCCCTGTGTATTTGATACTTGTTCGGTTGCTAAAAATTAGTAACTCGAAACAGGAGTTACAGAATAAATAGAGACTAGTTGAGGGTGAAGTGACGATGTATGTTGGAAGTGGTTCCAAGATTGATATGATCATCATCGCACACTCCCTATACTTTCGGGATTAGTGTTAAACTAAATGTTATTTGGCATTTGCGTTGAGCATGAATATGATTTGATCATGTTTATTGCAATATGGTTATTCATTTAAAGTCAGAGAATAATTGTTGTTCTGTTTACATGAATAAAACCTTCGATGGTCATACACCCAATGAAAATAGTTTGTTGGATCTCGATCATAGTGATACACATATTCATAATATTGATGCCAAAAGATGCAAAGATGATAATGATAGTGCAACTTATTTGTGGCACTGCCGTTTGGGTCATATTAGTGTAAAGCGCATGAAGAAACTCCATAAAGATGGACTTTTGGAATCACTTGGTTATGAATCATTTGATGCTTGCGAACTGTGCCTTATGGGCAAGATGACTAAAACTCCATTCTCCGAAACAATGGAACGAGCTACTGACTTATTGGAAATAATACATACCGATGTATGCGGTCCAATGAGTGTTGATGCTCGCGGCGGGTGTCGTGGAATTGTCACGTCAGATGTCCTCGTGAAAGGACTTAGTTGTGGAGCCATCGCAACTAGGAAGCTTGAAGGGGTTAAACGGGACAAAGGACACGAGAGGGTTTATAATAGTTTGGCCCCTTACGGTGAAGGTAAGGCCTACGTCTAGTTGGGTTGGTATTGATGTTTCGATGACCAGGGAGCGAGATACGCTATGCCTGGCTCTCGATGAGTTGTTTCTTGCCCTAAGCCGCCAGCGGGTCGTCCCCTTATATACACGGGTCGACGCCCTCCGGCCTACAGAGTCCCGGCCGGCTTATAAACAATGCCTGGCTCGGTGACTAGTTAAGTCTACCTTATGATACAAGTAATATTATAACTGCGGTTTACTACAACGGGCCTTAAGTCGCCGGTGGGCTTTAAGCTTCTTATGAACCGTCATCTTCATGCCTTGTCTTGGGCTTCTCTCCGGTAAGCCCTCTTTGCGTAACCCGGCCCCTCCTGGGCGGCTTACACAAATAGTTATATCCCCAACATTAGGCCCCAGATTGATTTGAACCGGTTCATGTCAATCTTAAAATACCCTTTGAACCGCCCTGCAGTCCTTATCTTGCGCGAAGGATTTTAACCCGCCGTGACATCATCATCTAACTCCGGGTTAAATCTCTGTGACGTCATCTTCATTAAAGCTTCATTTTTTATAACATCACATCTTCAATGGATCTTTGTCTTTATTAACCATCCCGAGAATCGAGGCGCCAGAACCGATGGATAATGAATGTCATCTCCTTGTTTTTCGCGCCCGCTCGGTCAGTCTTCCCTTATAAATAGAGCGACCTAGGTCTTCCCCAGTAGTCCTCTTCCTCTTGCCTCCTCTTGTGCTCTGCCTCTGCCACCGTCGAACCCCTCGTCTTCACCGACTCAGGCCGCTGCATCGACCTGATTCCGACCAGAGATCGACGACGAACTCCCGCGGCACATCCGCATCTGTGAGCTCTTCTCATTCCCTTTCTCAGATCTGCGTTAGGTTCTTGCCGAGTTCGTCGGCGTTCATCACTGCCCGACGCAAACCTTCTCTAGTTCTTTCCTCCAACGCCCTGCTTAGACCGTAAAAACTACATAGAACTGCTGCGGTGCTCCCTCGTATTGATCTTACACGGGAATAGATCTCATTTCCCTTGTGTAGAACCCCTTTTCGAGCATATGAGCTTCTCTGCTCTATTTTTAGGTCTAGGAAAATTTCTTTCCAGGGCACTATTTTGATCCAGAATAATAACTGTCTTCTGTGAAACTTGTTTTCATCACCCGGAAAACCTCCTCTGGTAAATGTCCTGAGATACAACTGTCGAGATGTTCGGCTTAAATAAATGATACAGAACCTTGACTACTCCTCATGACCCAGAAATTTTTTGATTTGCACTTGATACTTGTAGCGGCTTAAATATTGTTGCACAGTCATCCTTATATCATTAGGCCCCTCATTAAGCCGCTACTTTAATCAAGATTTTCCTCCCGGGTTAAAATTGAACCGGATCTTCTTGTTTTTCCATAGGTCAATTGTTGTGATGGCTCCTAAGGCTACCAAGGCCCCTGTAACTTGCATTTGGGTTCCATCCATAGTGACCGATAGCAAACTAGCTGAGTTTGTAAAATCTGGGCATCTGCCAAAAAAGGACGTCATATCGTACCGTGCCCTTGACCCGCCTGAAGAAAAGCCTCTCCCCAAAGCAGGGGAAGTAATAATTTTTACGGATCATATGAGCCGCGGATTTGCTCCTCCCAGCTCAAAATTCTTCAGAGTGGTTTTAAATTTCTTTGACCTTAGACCTCAAGACATCGGACCCAATTCCGTGTCAAATATCTGTAATTTTCAAGTCTTCTGCGAGGTGTACCTGGGAGAGGAGCCAAGTCTGCTTTTGTTCAGGGAACTTTTTTACATGAACCGGCAAAATGAACGTGCGAACGGGCCCAGTCTTGAGCTTGGCGGCATCTCAATCCAGCGACGGAGAGACTGTCTTTTCCCTTATGCTGAATTGCCGAGTCACCCCAAATCTTGGAACCAGACGTGGTTCTACTGTCAGGACACTTCTCCGGCTGACGAAAAACCTCTGCCCGGCTTTCGCGCCCTGCGCCTTGAGTCTAACCATCTGCTACCAGACAAATTGACAACCCTTGAACGCGTGCCTCTCAATTCCACCATTAAGAAAATAAAAGCTCTCTTGGGAAATGGCTTAAACGGCGTCGATCTGGTCCGAGTCTGGGTCACTTGGCGTATACTTCCATTAAGCCGCCGCCCCCGCTTAATGTGTACTTATACTGGAGAAAAGACTGATCCGCAACGCCATAGCCCTGACGACTTACCAGATGACGTGGTGGATGCTACAACACAGTCACTGCTGAAGGAGGGTACTGTGACAAGCAACGCCTTCGGCTTACTTCCATTTTGCAAAAATAACCCGGCCCCTGCGGTAAGTTATCAATCGTAACTAATATTCACGGATACATTATACCTTGCTTGATACTCATAATTCTTTAACTTTTTCCACAGGCCGGTAATGACTTCTGGAAGGTTAAATATGACCATGAAGCTGCCAAACAGGCCAGAACGACCAAGAAAGCTGAAAGGAAAGCCGCCAAGGTGGGAACCTCAAAGAAGAAGAAACCCAGCGCCTCCGACTTACTCAGATTAGAGGATAGCTCTTCGGATGAGGAAGAGGTAATCTTTAAACTTTCTTAAGTCCCTTGTTATCACCTGTCTGACATTTTATCCTTTCAGGAGGATACGGGGAACAGTCGAGCAGCTAATGAAGAGGTAACTATAATCTCCTCTGACTCAGAGCCTTTGCCAAAGCGAAAGACCCGAAGGGTGACCCGGAAAGTAAGATTTTCACATGCACTTGCTTATCAAGATCCTCAATTTATTTTGAAGCAACAACAGCTTGAGAACCGGAGGCAGACCCGGAACAACAAAGATGCAGAACTCTCCTCCGGCTTACCTGATGTAACCAGAAAGCGTTGGACCGAGGTTATCTCCAATTTATGTTCCGTCTTACCTTTAGCAGGCTTAATTCGTCAACCTCTCAATTCATCTGACTCCAACTATCAGGATAGCTCTCCTTCTTCCGGCGAATCCATGCAGTCAAATATGTCGACTTTCAAAACTGCTCCCGGGTAATATAAACTTATGCACTTTTTGTTTTACCTGTGCTTGCATACTCATCCTTCTGCTTTTGTTAACAGCCTACAAGTGAAGCCCAGTAGGAGGGCAAAGAAGAACAAGCCGTCCCAAGACCCGGTGGTCACTGAATCGGCGATTGACTCATCCGTTCCTGATAGCTTCACTCATCCGCCACCGCCTGAGCCGACTTTCAGCATTCCGGTGTCAACCTCTGACCCGCCTGCAGAAGACGCTGTCCATGATTCTGATAACCCGGAAATTCATAGCCCGGTGAAGAGAAATGACTCGGAAGTTGAAATTGTAAAGTCCCAGTTTGTTGAACCAGGGCAGCCCACAGTCCTTGCCAAATGTTCCGCCAAAGATGAGTTTGCCCAACGCCGAAAAGCCAAGCAGGACATTACTGATTATACTCACCTAAGCATTGGTGATATAGTCTCAGGCTATCTGAATCAAGTGCATAATAGCCGTGACCTGGAAGTTGACATGGTGAAACAAATACAGCATAAATCTGAGGTATAACTTATACTTTTTATCTGAGCCTTATATATACTGTACCAGCCCCCAAGTCTACCACATATGAACAAATATGCTGTAGACTTAGAAGTCTGCTTTTACTTGTTAACTTATCCGGCTTAAAAAGAATTTATTTAACCCGGTATAACATAAGGCTTTTAAATTTGCAATACACATTAGTCCCCAAGTGTCAAGTATCCTTACTTGTAAGGTGCTTGAGACTTAATATGCTTGACCCGGCAGGATAAAATTAAATTTTCTTTCAGCATATATTAGCCCCCAAGTGCCAAGTATCTTTACTTGTAAAGTGCTTGGGACTTGAATGTTTACCTTACTAGAATCCTTACCATTACCCGGTGTCAATTGCAGGCTGCCATAAGTCAATTTGAATCAGAGCTTGCTACCCTGAAGAGTCGTCTGGAAACTCAAGAGCTTGAAACGCAAAAAGCTAACTCCAAATTTGAATTTAGTGTCTCTGAAAATGAGAAACTAAAGAAGAATTTTGAGTCGAAAAGGAAAATTTGGGCTGATGAAAAGGCTTCCCTGGTGACTCGGGCCGAAACAGCCGAAGCATCTCTTGCAGAAGCAACAACTGAGCTGTCAAACTTAACACAGCAAATATCCCAAATGGTCTCAGCCGTCTTTGGTAAGTTATTGTGACATAGTTTTAACATGGCAACCGTACAATGACTATTGTAATAAATACTTCTGGCTTACCGTTATGCTTGTGCACATACAGGCTCCAGGAATGTCAATCTGAAGCAAAACACGCTGATCAAACTTAAAGCAGTTTATACGTTAGTGGAACAGCTATACTCCGGGACACAACGTGCCCTGGCCGTTGTAGCTTTATCAACTCCACACCCCCGCCTTTTGCAAGATGTTTTGAAGAGCCTCGCCTTTCTACCTCAGCAGATCCAAGACTTAAGGCGTTCATCTTCAAGAGCCGGGGCCGTAGCTGCATTGAGCTGGGCAAAAGCATGGCTCCCAGAACTAGACCCGGCAGACCTTGCTCTTGGATATCCGAGTCTAAAGGAAGATGGCAATGCCTTTGATGATCATGACTTCCATGCCTGTGTTAAGGCCATACGTCCGGTGGCCACCCTTATTGGAAACGATACTGACCTCAGCAAGTATGCATCGGCTTATGACAGCAACAACCGGAAAATCCCAAACGCTCCATATGATCAAATCAGCCTGATCCCTCCAATTCGTAAGCATACTTTTGCCCCTGAAGTGGACCTGGCCGGTTTAATAGATGATGAAGCTGAATTTGAAGCTTTGAGAGGCATTGATTGGGCTTCATCAACTTTCCAGGAAACAACAGCCGAC
The DNA here is from genome assembly GCF_002162155.2 of Triticum dicoccoides. Classification (NCBI taxonomy): domain Eukaryota; kingdom Viridiplantae; phylum Streptophyta; class Magnoliopsida; order Poales; family Poaceae; genus Triticum; species Triticum dicoccoides. Next base: position 702,860,931 of record NC_041383.1, read on the forward strand.
GGAGAAGCGGAGAACGGTAACCCGGAGCCTTCAAGCCCACCGAAGGAGTGAATCACCGGGTGTTTGGCCAAAATACAATGCTTCACCTATTCAGACTCGGGGAGTCATGTAATAGGGTAGAAATAACTTCTTAATGCTCATCATGCCTTCGTGCATGCTTTTATCACTTAACGCTTTTCGAGAGCCGCCATGGCTATATATTTCTGGGTTTCACTTCCTTGGCGTGTTAAATTTTGCCTGCCTTATTCCTGCAATCCTTGAATGATCTTCCCGGCTCATATAATGTTCACCCGGTACTTAAATAACCTGGGGTGACAAATATTAAACCGGCAAGACAAAAAACACCTTAAAATGCTTTCCACAAGGTATCAGAATAACCAAAATACTTTTACAGGCCTCTGATTCGGATATGATCAGTAAACCGTTCCAAAGGGGTTAAGCTAAGATCCGGATACGATCATATAGCCCCCAGTAGCGTGGCGATGCCAATCAAGTGGGTATCAACAGCTATGTTCTCTTTGGTTTGAATACGACCTATGTTTGAACAGGAAGCCCCCAAGTGACCATAGGATTTGTTTGATGCTGATTCGTATACGATCCACATCAGACCTAAAGGGGTTAAGCTGTGATTCAAATATGATCAGGAAGCCCCCAAGTAGGCTTGGCAAGTATGCCGATCAAGTGGGTATCGACAGCTATGTTCTCTTTGGTTCGGATACGACCTATGTTTGAATAGGAAGCCCCCAAGTGATCATGGCTAGATTCATATATGATCATAAGCCGGACCAAAGGTAAACCGGATTCAGATTTGATCCGGTCCCTATTGGTTGTTTCCACCACCTGACAAAAAGGACATATACACTTTTTTGAGGGTGAAAAAAGGACAGAGGTCCTGCTTTATTACTTTATATAATATGTAGATTGTCAAAAATATATACATCTAAAGAGCCGGTGGCTTAAGTATAATAAGGCCGAAGATGGGCTATATTCCACGGCCGGCGGGTCTCCTCCTCCGATTTACCTGAGTCCTTGTGCTCTCGAATATTGACGAGGTAGTATGACCCGTTGTGCAGATTCTTGCTGACCACAAAGGGTCCTTCCCAAGGAGGGGATAGCTTATGCATATCGGTCTGATCCTGGATTAGCCGGAGCACTAAATCGCCTTCCTGAAATGTTCTGCTTCTGACCCGGCAGCTATGATAGCGATGAAGGTCTTGTTGGTAAATCGCCGAGCGGGCCATTGCCAAGTCTCGCTCCTCATCCAACAAGTCAAGAGCCTCCTGTCGAGCCTTCACATTATCAGCCTCAACGTAAGCCACTACACGGGGTGAATCATGCCGGGTATCACTTGGCAGAACTGCCTCTGCTCCATAAACCATGAAGAAAGGCATGTAACCCGTTGATCTATTAGGCGTAGTGTTGATGCTCCACAGCACAGAGGGCAGCTCTTCAACCCAACAACCCGGAGTCCGCTGTAAGGGGACCAAGAGCTGTGGTTTGATACCCCTTAAAATCTCCTGATTAGCTCGTTCTGCTTGACCATTGGACTGAGGATGAGAAACAGCCGAAACGTCAAGCCGGATATGTTCCCGTTGACAGAACTCTTCCATGGCACCCTTGAAAAGATTAGTGCCATTATCAGTTATGATGCTATGTGGAAAACCAAAACGAAAGATTACCTTTTTGATGAACTGCACCGCTGTGGCCGCATCACACTGACTGACCGGCTCTGCCTCAATCCACTTTGTAAATTTATCCACTGCCACCAGGAGGTGCGTTTTTTTATCTTTAGACCTTTTGAAAGGTCCCACCATGTCAAGCCCCCAGACTACGAACGGCCAAGTAATTGGAACCATCCTCAACTCCTGAGCCGGCACATGAGCTTGTCTTGAGAACTTTTGACACCTGTCACATTTGCTAACAAGATCTTCTACATCAGCATGAGCCGTCAGCCAATAAAAACCATGACGGAAAGCCTTGGCCACCAGAGATTTTGAGCCGACATGATGACCACAATCCCCTTCATGGATCTCTCGAAGTATCTCTTGACCCTCTGCAGGCGACACACAACGCTGGAATGCACGTGTGACACTGAGATGATGTAACTTGCCGTTAACAATTGTCATGGATTTGGATCGTCTGACAATTTGTCTTGCCAAGGTCTCATCCTCAGGCAGCTCTCCCCGGGTCATATAAGCCAAATATGGCAATGTCCAATCCGGGATGATGTGAAGTGCAGCCACCAACTGTGCCTCTGGGTCTAGCACTGCAAGCTCTTCCTTTGTAGGTACCTTGACAGAAGGATTATGTAAGACGTCCAGAAAGGTATTAGGCGGCACCGGCTTACGCTGAGAGCCCAACCAGCTTAAAGCATCCGCCGCCTCATTCTTCCTTCTGTCAATGTGCTCCACCTGATACCCTTTGAAGTACCCAGCTACAGCATCAACTTCACGACGATAAGCCGCCATAAGGGGATCCTTAGAATCCCATGTGCCTGAAACCTGCTGAGCCACAAGATCTGAGTCGCCCAAGCACCTTACCCGGCTTAAATTCATCTCCTTAGCCATCCGGAGACCATGGAGCAAGGCCTCGTATTCAGCTGCATTGTTGGTGCAAGGAAACATGAGCCGGAGCACATAACGAAATTTGTCACCTCGAGGGGAAGTTAAGACAACCCCAGCCCCTGATCCTTCTAACTGCCTGGACCCATCAAAATGAATAGTCCAATACATATTGTCCGGCCTCTCCTCAGGTGCCTGCAACTCTGTCCAATCATTGATAAAATCCACCAACGCCTGAGATTTGATGGCAGTACGGGGCATGTACTTTAAACCATAAGGCCCAAGCTCAATGGCCCACTTGGCGATTCGTCCTGTAGCTTCTCTATTCTGAATGATATCTCCCAAAGGAGCTGAGCTCACCACCGTTATAGGGTGACCTTGGAAGTACTGCTTCAGTTTCCGATTCGCCATGAACACACCATAAACAAGCTTCTGCCAATGTGGATACCTTTGTTTAGACTCAATGAGCACCTCGCTGACGTAGTAAACCGGCCGTTGAACCGGATGCTCCTTGCCTGCCTCCTTACGTTCCACCATCATGGCAACACTGACAGCCCGTGAGTTAGCAGCCACGTACAACAATAGCGGCTCTTTATCAATGGGAGCTGCAAGAACCGGTGGCTCAGACAACTGTCTCTTTAAATCCTCAAAGGCAGTGTTAGCAGCATCACTCCAAACAAAAGTGTTTGTTTTCTTCATCATCTGGTACAGCGGCAAGGCCTTCTCGCCTAACCGACTTATGAACCAGCTTAAAGCAGCAACACGTCCCGCCAGGCGTTGAACATCATTGATACACGCCGGCTTAGCCAGAGAGGTGATCACCGTGATCTTCTCCGGATTAGCTTCAATGCCTCCGTTTGACACCAGAAAACCCAAGAGCTTGCCTGCAGGTACACCAAATACACACTTGGCCGGGTTAAGCATCATCTTGTAAACCTGGAGATTGTCAAAGGTTTCTCTCAAATCGGATATTAAAGTTTCCTTTTCTCTGGATTTCAACACGATGTCATCCACATAAGCATGAACATTGCGCCCAATCTGATCGTGCAAACAGTTCTGCACACATCACTGATAAGTTGCCTGGGCACTCTTGAGCCCAAATGGCATAGATACATAACAGAAGCCCCCAAACGGCATAGATACATAACGGAAGGCCCCAAACGGAGTGATAAAAGATGTCTTCTCCTGGTCCTTAACTGCCATCTTGATCTGATGATAGCCAGAGTAAGCATCCAAAAAGCTCAAACGTTCACAAGCTGCCGTAGCATCAATGATTTGATCAATACGGGGGAGTGCAAAGGGATCATCCGGGTAAGCCTTGTTTAAGTCCGTGTAATCCACACACATCCGCCAAGTGCCGTTCTTCTTGAGTACCAGCACCGGGTTAGCCAACCACTCTGGATGAAAGACCTCGACAATAAACCCGGCCGCTAAGAGCCGGGCCACCTCTTCTCCAATGGCTGCTCGTCTCTCTTCATTGAATCGTCGGAGAAACTGCCTGACCGGCTTATACTTCGGATCAATATTGAGAGTGTGCTCAGTGAGTTCCCTCGGTACACCCGGCATGTCAGAAGGTTTCCATGCAAAGATGTCCCGGTTCTCACGGATGAACTCGATGAGCACGCTTTCCTATTTAGGATCCAAATTGGCACTGATATTGAACTGCTTAGAGGTGTCCCCCGGGGTGAAGTCAACAAGCTTTGTATCAGCGGCCGATTTAAACTTCAACGCCGGGTCGTGCTCTGTAGTTGGTTTCTTGAGGGAGGTCATATCCGTCGGGTCAACATTGTCTTGATAAAATTTGAGCTCCTCCGTGGCACAGGCCGTCTCAGCGTAAGCCGCGTCGCCTTCTTCGCATTCCAAGGCCACCTTTCGACTCCCATGCATGGTGATGGTGCCCTTGTAACCCGGCATCTTGAGCTGTAAGTAAACACAACACGGTCGGGCCATGAACTTAGCATAAGCTGGTCGCCCAAATAGAGCGTGATACGGGCTCTTGATCTTGACCACCTCAAACGTCAACTTCTCATCCCTGGAATCATACTCATCTCCAAAAGCCACCTCTAATTCAATCTTACCAACTGGGTAAGCTGACTTACCTGGGACCACCCCGTGAAAAACCGTGTTGGACGTCCTCAGATTCTTCTCAGTTAACCCCATACGCTGGAAGGTCTCATAATAGAGGATATTGATGCTGCTACCTCCGTCCATGAGTACTTTAGTGAATTTATATCCACCAACCTGGGGTGCTATAACCAAGGCTAACTGACCCAGATTATCAACTCGTAGCGGGTGATCCTCCCTGCTCCAAATGATAGGTTGCTCTGACCATCTCAAATAACGAGGGACTGCCGGCTCAACCGAATTTACAGCCCTTTTATGAACCTTCTGGTCATGTTTGCACAAGCTAGTGGTGAACACATGGTATTGCCCACCACTCAACTGTTTCGGTTGGCTCTGGTAACCCGACTGCTGCTGCGGTTGTCCTCCCTGACCAGCTTGTTGTTGATTATTTCCACCCGGTTGTCCCTGAAAACCGGAATTTGAACCGCCACCCGGGCCATGAAAGCCGCCGGCCCCTGAACCGCCACTAGGTCTATGACCACCATCGAAGATATTGGAATTTTTAAACGCCTTCATGATCACACAATCTTTCCACAGGTGAGTAGCGAGGTGCTCCCGGGTGCCGTGTTTCGGACAGGGCTCGTTGAGTAGCTGCTCAAGAGATGGACCTGACCCGCCGGTTCGCGGCCACTTACCCTTGCGTATCTAATTGCTACCCTGTGTACTAGCGTTAGCCACAAGCTCTGGACTACCGTCCGCCTTACGCTTATTGCCGCCTTGATTCCCCGGGTTATGCTGTTGACCTTTTCCATTACCGTTCCTTTTACCCTTCCTTGTTTTCTCATCGTCAGACGCAGGGTCCTTGGTATTATCAGAATCGGCGTATTTGACTAAAGCCGCCATCAGCGTTCCCATATCGGTGCAGTCACGCATTAGGCATCCCAATTTCTGCCTCAGCGGCTCAAAGTTGCAATTTTTCTCCAACATGAGGACTGCAGAGCCGGCATCCATCTTATCCGATGAATGAATTATGTCCTTGACCCGGCATACCCAATGGGTGGTGGACTCACCCTCCCCCTGCTTACAACTTGTCAAGTCCATGATTGACATGGACTGCTTACAGGTGTCTTTGAAGTTCTGAATGAACCGGACCTTTAACTCCTCCCACGAACCAATGGAATTGGGTGGTAAACCTTTTAGCCAGGACCGGGCCGTTCCATCTAACATCATGGTGAAGTATTTAGCCATTGCCGTGTCGCTAACATCCAACAGCTCCATGGCCATCTCATAGCTCTCAATCCATGCTCCGGGTTGTAAGTCGGCCGTGTAATTCGGCACCTTCCGAGGTCCCTTGAAGTCTTTAGGCAGGCGCACGTTGCGCAAAGCCGGTATCAAACAAGGAACTCCACCGGTTCTGGTGGCTACTCCCAACTCAATAGAAGTTGTTGGGTACTCCGGGATGTCCTGATGAGCCGTGAGCTGAGCCGCCTGTTGAGCCGCCAGTTGAGCCGCCCACTCGTTCTCCTGACGTACTCGGTTCTGCACCGGGTTATAGCCACCATGCTAACATTGGGCGTTGCTTAATAAAGCTTCAGACTCCATGTGCCTGCTGTAACTCGGGCTCCGGTTCTGATGAGGCGGCGCTAACCAAGATGGAGGGGTTGAATGAATTCTATCCCGGCTATAAGAATAGGTCTCTTGCTGAGCCAGAGCCGTCTGGACAAGTTCCCTGATCCTCCGGGTCTCCACCGCTGTTGGATCATCATCATCCACTGGAAGAGCCGCCAAATGCACTGACGCTGCGATTAAATTCTCCATGGGGTTGGAAAAGTGACCCTCCGGTATTGGCACATAACGCGGCGGTGCCATGCTCATGTGAGGAGGTGGCATCTCCTGATGCTGAGCCGGTCCTCCCGCTCCGGGTGTCATGAACTGATTAGCATTGGGCGAGTTACTTGGCCCGGCTCTGGGTGTGGCAAAGAGAACCCTAGGATCGTAATCCGGAGGTAACCGGGATTGGGTCTTCTGGTGTCTCCTCCTCATTACTTCATTGGACGCGTTTAAACTCATTGTGAGCTGATAAGCCTCTGACTGCAACCGCTGTGCCCGGGCGTCGAGAGCCGCCTGCTCCGTAGCTAGCCTAGTGTCCTCAGCTGCTAAGGCTTCCTTGGCCCGAGCTATCTCCTCACGTACCTGTGCTACCTCCGCGTCATGCTCATCTTTGTTTGCAGGGATGACTGTGGCGGTTAACAGGGTCGTAAGCTTGTCCATGAGGTCCATCAGTATTTGAGCCGGCGGGCGCACAGGGCCTCCTGCCCCGGCTGCTCCTAACCCGGAAGTGATCGCGGCCGCGGCTGTAGAGTTTTGTCCGGGTTGAGTCCCAGCCATAAAGACTCCTGCCCAATTTTGCGACTCACAGAGGTCCGGAATACTAAGACCATCGGAACAGCCCCCGAGCGCACCATCTTGAACTTGATACAAAGAATCTGTTGAACCGGTGGACGAATCACCGTCAGAGGGGACGACCGTCTCACCACCATCTTCAGGACCTTCAGAAAGCTCTTCTCTGTGGACGCAGCCCACAAAGACACGCTTCACGCCGGGTTGAACTCGGGCGGGTTTCGCACGCTGAGCCATCTCGACGAGGTCGGTGCAGTTGTCCGGCTCAGGCCCCGGCTCACCAATCCGGCCGATGAAGACGTGGATCCCTCCGAAGGGTACCCGGTACCCGTACTCAATTGAGCCGGCGTCGGGGCCCCAGCCTTCATCGTCGATGTAGATCTTGCCGCGATGACTCTTGGTCATCCGACCCGTTACGTATCCCTTGAGCCCTTCGAAGTTGCCCTTCAAGAACTCAAATCCACCGTGCGCTGGCCCCACGGTGGGCACCAACTGTCATGGAATTGTCACGTCAGATGTCCTCGTGAAAGGACTTAGTTGTGGAGCCATCGCAACTAGGAAGCTTGAAGGGGTTAAACGGGACAAAGGACACGAGAGGGTTTATACTAGTTCGGCCCCTTACGGTGAAGGTAAGGCCTACGCCTAGTTGGGTTGGTATTGATGTTTCGATGACCAGGGAGCGAGATACGCTATGCCTGGCTCTCGATGAGTTGTTTCTTGCCCTAAGCCGCCAGCGGGTCGTCCCCTTATATACACGGGTCGACGCCCTCCGGCCTACAGAGTCCCGGCCGGCTTATAAACAATGTCCGGCTCGGTGACTAGTTAAGTCTACCTTATGATACAAGTAATATTATAACTACAGTTTACTACAACGGGCCTTAAGTCGCCGGTGGGCTTTAAGCTTCTTATGAACCGTCATCTTCATGCCTTGTCTTGGGTTTCTCTCCGGTGAGCCCTCTTTGCTTAACCCGGCCCCTCCTGGGCGGCTTACACAAATAGTTATATCCCCAACAGCGGGTATCGTTATTTTCTGACCTTCACAGATGATTTGAGCAGATATGAGTATATCTTGTTAATGAAACACAAGTCTGAAATATTTGAAAAGTTCAAAGAATTTCAGAGTGAAGTGGAGAATCATCATAACAAGAAAATAAAGTTTCTACAATCTGATCATGGAGGAGAATATTTGAGTTACGAGTTTGGCCTTCATATAAAACAACGTGGAATAGTTTCATAGTTCACACCACCTGGAACACCACATCGTTATGGTGTGTCCGAACGTCGTAACCGCACTTTATTAGATATTGTGCGATCTATGATGTCTCTTATCGGTATACCACTATCTTTTGGGGTTATGCATTAGAGACAGTTGCATTCACTATAAATAGGGCACCATCGAAATCCGTTGAGACGATGCCTTATGAACTGTGGTTTGGCAAGAAACCAAAGTTGTCGTTTCTTAAAAGTTTGGGGCTACGATGCTTATGTGAAAAGTTTCAACCTGATAAGCTCGAACCCAAATCGGAGAAGTGCATCTTCATAGGATACCCAAAGGAAACTGTTGGGTACACCTATCACAGATCCGAAGGCAAGATATTCATTGCTAAGAATGGATCCTTTCTAGAGAAAAAGTTTCTCTCGAAAGAAGTGAGTGGGAGGAAAGTAGAACTTGATGAGGTAATTGTACCTTCTCCCTTATTGGAAAGTAGTTCATCACATAAATCAGTCCCAGTGATTGCTACACCAATTATTGAGGAAGCTAATGATGATGATCATGAAACTTCAAATCAAGTTACTACAGAACCTCGTAGGTCTTCCAGAGTATGGTCCGCACTAGTGTGGTACGTTAATCCTATTCTGGAAGTCATGTTACTAGACCATGATGAACCTACGAACTATAAGGAAGCGACGATGAGCCCAGATTCCGCGAAATGGCTTGAGGCCATGAAATCTGAGATGGGATCCATGTATGAGGACAAAGTGTGGACTTTGGTGGAGTTGCCTGATGATCGGGAAGCCATATTGTATAAATGGATCTTCAAGAGGAATACGGACACTGATAGTAGTGTTACTATCTACAAAGCTCGAATTGTCACAAAAGGTTTTTCGACAAGTTCAAGGAGTTGACTATGATGAGATTTTCTCACTCGTAGCAATGCTTAAGTCTGTCTGAATCATGTTAGCAAATTGCCACATTTTATGAAATCTGGCAAATGGATGTCAAAACCACATTCCTTAATGGATTTCTTAAAGAAGAGTTGTATATGATGCAATCAGAAGGTTTTATCGATCCTAAAGGTGCTAACAAAATGTGCAAGCTCCAACGATCCATCTATAGACTAGTGCAAGCATCTCGGAGTTGGAATATACGCTTTGATGAGTTGATCAAAGCATATAGTTTTATACAGACTTGCGGTGAAGCCTGTATTTACAAGAAAGTGAGTGGGAGCACTACATAATTTCTGATGAGTATATGTGAATGACATATTGCTGATCGAAAATAATGTAGAATTTTTTTGGAAAGCATAAAGGAGTATTTGAAATGAGCTTTTGTAAAGAAATACATCGGTGAAGCTGCTTACACATTGAGCATCAAGATCTATAGAGATAGATCAAGACGCTTGATAAGATTTTTCAATGAGTACATACCTTGATAAGATTTTGAAGTAGTTCAAAATGGAACAGTAAAAGAAGGAGTTCTTGCATGTGTTGCAAGGTGTGAAATTGAGTAAGACTCAAAGCCTGACCACGGCAGAAGATAGAAAGAGAATGAAAGTCATTCCCTATGCCTCAGCCATAGGTTCTAGAAAGTATGCCATGTTGTGTACCTGATCTATTGTATACCCTACACTGATTTTGGCAAGGGAGTACAAATAGTGATCTAAGAGTAGATCAATGGACAATGGTCAAAATTATCCTTAGTGAAGACTAAGGAAATATTTCTCGATTATGGAAGTGATAAAAGAGCTTGTCGTAAAGAGTTACATCGATGCAAGCTTTTACACTGATCCAGATGAATCTACATCTCAATCTGGATACATATTGAAAGTGAGAGCAATTAGCTAGAGTAGCTCCATGCAGAGCATTGTAGACATACAATATTTGCAAAATACATATGGCTCTGAATTTGACAGACCCGTTGACTAAACTTCTCCCACGAGCAAAACATGATCACACCTTAGTACTCTTTGGGTGTTAATCACATAGATATGTGAACTAGATTACTGACTCTAGTAAACCCTTTGGGTGTTGGTCACATGACGATGTGAGCTATGGGTGTTAATCACATGCAGATGTGAATATTTGTGTTAAATCACATGGTGATGTGAACTAGATTATTGACTCTAGTGCAAGTGGGAGACTGAAGGAAATATGCCCTAGAGGCAATAATAAAGTTATTATTTATTTCCTTATTTCATGGTAAATGTTTATTATTCATGCTAGAATTGTATTAACTGGAAACATAATACATGTGTGAATACATAGACAAACATAATGTCACTAGTATGTCTCTACTTGACTAGCTCGTTAATCAAAGATGGTTAAGTTTCCTAACCATAGACATGAGTTGTTATTTGATTAACATGATCACATCATTAGGAGAATGATGTGATTGACTTGACCCATTTCGTTAGCTTAGCACTTGATCGTTTAGTATGTTGCTATTACTTTCTTCATGACGTATACATGTTCCTATGACTATGAGATTATGCAACTCCCGTCTACCGGAGGAACACTTTGTGTGCTACCAAACGTCACAACGTAACTAGGTGATTATAAAGGTGCTCTACAAGTGTATCCAAAGGTACTTGTTGGGTTGGCGTATTTCAAGATTAGGATTTGTCACTCCGATTATCGGAGAGGTATCTCTGGGCCCACTCGGTAATGCACATCAATATAAGCCTTGCAAGCATTGCAACTAATGAGTTAGTTGCGGGATGATGTATTACGGAACGAGTAAAGAGACTTGCCGGTAACGAGATTGAACTAGGTATTGAGATACCGACGACCGAATCTCGGGCAAGTAACATACCGATGACAAAGGGAACAACGTATGTTGTTATGCGGTTTGACTGATAAAGATCTTCGTAGAATATGTGGGAGCCAATATGAGCATCCAGGTTCCGTTATTGGTTATTGACCGGAGACGTGTCTCGGTCATGTCTACATAGTTCTCGAACCCGTAGGGTCCGCACGCTTAAAGTTCGATGACGGTTATATTATGAGTTTATGTGTTTTGATGTACCGAAGGTAGTTCGGAGTCCCGGATGTGATCACGGACATGACGAGGAGTCTCGAAATGGTCGAGACGTAAAGATCAATATATTGGACGACTATATTTGGACACCGAAATGGTTCCGGGTGAGATCGGGATAATACCAGAGCACCGGGAGGTTATCGAAACCCCCCGGGAGGTATATGGGCCTTAATAGGCTTTAGTGGAAAGGAGGAGAAAGGAGCAA
>NC_041383.1:702872870-702886395 GCF_002162155.2 Triticum dicoccoides
TCCTCCCTCCTTCCTCTTCCTTCCCTCTCCCTCTCCAAGTAGGAAAAGCAAGAGTCCTACTCCCGGTGGGAGTAGGACTCCCCCCCTTGGGCGCGCCTCCTCCTCCTAGCCGGCCCTCTCCTCCCCTCCTTTATATACGGAGGAGGGGGCACCCCATAGACATAACAATTGATCCCTTGGATCTCTTAGCCGTGTGCGGTGCCCCCCTCCACCATAATCCACCTCGATAATATCGTAGCGGTGCTTAGGCGAAGCCCTCTGTCGGTAGAACATCATCATCGTCACCACGCCGTCGTGCTAACGGAACTCTCCCTCAAAGCTCGGCTGGATCGGAGTTCGAGGGACGTCATCGAGTTGAACGTGTGCTGAACTCGGAGGTGCCGTGCGTTCAGTACTTGATCGGTCGGATCGTGAAGACGTACGACTACATCAACCGCGTTGTGCTAACGCTTCCGCTTTCGGTCTACGAGGGTATGTGGACACACTCTCCCCTCTCGTTGCTATGCATCACCATGATCCTGTGTGTGCGTAAGGAAAAAAATTGAAATTACTACGTTCCCCGACACTATGTACATCTCAGGGGGTGGGGTGCCACGCCTTGGATCAAGCCGTGAAGATTTTTTTGTGGAGGGCTTAGATTAGTTTTTTTAGCGTTTGCTCCCCTCCCCCTCCCCCAACATTGATGATTTGTCTTTTGCCCCCTTCAATGTTTTTTCATGTACCTCCACCACTAGTGTTAGTATTATTTCCTGATCTAATGTATTTTCCTCGCAATATGTGAATTTTGAAGTTTGGTTGGGTTTGTTTAGAATTAGTATCGAGTGATTTGACGAGAGCCAAGTATCCACTATTTTTGGAATAAGTACACAACCTTCGACATGTTGCATTGTTTGTTTTGAAAATAATCAAGGTAAAATCTAGTGAACAATACAACAATCTATATAAGTTTGAATTCTAGAAGTATCTAGTAGTTTACATTTCTTATAATCGAGAAGTACCCATTTATTCACACAAAATCTTGATATTCTTGTACTCTAGAAACCTTTGGCAGTGTACTTGCAAGATACATACACTCTAAAAATACTCTACCAGGTTTTGTGGATATCTAGCGATGCTATGAAAGATGAGCGTACAAAACATATAATTTAGAGTTGAATCTATTCTAACAACACAATTTCTTAAACACCCTGAACTAAATGAACTTTTTTTGCTATAAAACTAGAAATTCTACTTAATGCTAGAAAATATATTTCCAGTGACAAATATTGGAGGGATTATTCCATCTGTGCCCCCAATTCCTTAGTTGTGCTCAGTTTTCCCCACTCGCTCATTTTGCCTTGGTTTTGAACACTTTTTCAGGGGCAAAAGTGAGGAAAATGTGAAGGCAAAATTTTTGAGTCATGGGGAAAAGTGAGTAAAAAGTTAACGAATGGGGAAAAGTGAGCACAACTAAGAGACGAGGGGCATAGATTTAAATAACCCAATATTGGAAGGGTAGAGCAATAATATTTATTTAATACACATGAGAGTGTTTACATTGTTCATTATGCTTATTATACCAAAGAATATTCAAAACAATTTATTAAATGATGTATATAAATAGAAACAACATACTCCCTTCATCTAAATGTATAGGATACAATACCCTTTTTTGAGGTTCACTTTGATCACACGTTAAAGCAATACCATGTGATGTGTGCATTACAAAAAAGTATATCGTAAAATTTGTATGTGAAAGAAATTTTCAATGACATAATTTGTATATGATACATCTCATATATTATTAATTTTATGAATGGTCAAAGAAACCTCAAAAAAATGTATTATTGTCCTATATATTTAGATGGATAGAGTATCTATTATTATCATGAAGTAAAACATTTAGTATAAATAAATGATAACATTTTAACTTACCCTAGACATGCAGAATAATCATATTTGGATTGCAATGAGTAGTGACCAGCGAAATCTCTAGACCAACATTTGTGCCCTACCCACAAACTAGCAAAAAAAAATTGGCAACACATCGAGGACAAGTATTGTAAGCCCATGCCGACCCCATCCAACCATTTATTGAAATCGCTCCAAGGCCGTGGGATGTAATAAAAAAATATTGCCGTCGTTGGAGTGTTTGCTTGGAGCAAGTGAGGAATGCAACTTCGAAGTGGTTGCACAATTGATGACTATGTGAGTTGTCATTTTGTTGTACACATTTGTTATCTTATTTGCTTTTGATGACAAATTGAGCACACACTTGCCTCTTTTCCACATGCAGGATCACATGCGTGAAAGGTTCAAGCATGTCGGCTTCCAAAGGCAAACCATTCGTGCTCCAACATTGTTGGAACTTGTTCCAAAGAAGTGGGAAATGGGGGTTGAGGGATCAAGAAGCTCTACAAAATCAAGGTGCACTCGTTAACCTGGAAGACAATGATGATAGTGATGATGCACCAAGGGAAGGAAGAAACAAGGGAAACACCGATGAATAAAAGTTGGAGAAAGATAGTGTGAAGAGGTCGGCCGAGGCCTCTAGCTCAAGGGGGCAAATTAATACAATGGCGAAGTTAAAGGAAACCATGATGAAGAAGCATTTGGAAACCAAGGTGGCCTTGACCGAGAAGGAGAACCAACAAAAGGAGACAAAGTGGGAGAGATGATGTGTCTTTGAGGAGCGCAAGATCGCTGTTGAGGAGCAAAAGAGGAAGGACAACAAGATCGCAGAGGAGGGCTAGTTCTTGATGATGGATCCGAATGGCATGCAACCAATGACAAGGGTGTTTTGGGGAGTAGAATGGAGATCATGTTTCGGAGGAGACACACACGAGCTTCATGATCTTATGGCTGGTGGTGGTTGTCGTGGTGCTTCTGACAATGGTGGTGGTGCTTCAGCCAATGAAGATGGCGGTGGTGGTGCTTCCGGCAATGGTGGTGACGGTTCTTCGGTCAATGTTAATGATGATGGTGCTATGGCCGGTGGTGGTGGCGATGATCTTGTCAACAATGGTGTTGCTTGATTTGATCGCGTCTAATTGTGTTTGATTGTGCATTCTCTTGGACAAATTTAGTTGCTACCTCTTATATTGTGCATGCTTTTGGATGTGAACTATTGTCATACTAGTATTGTATGATATTAGGGTATTTATTCGGTGTATTGCATCTACCATATGAGTTTGTAGTTTTCTCGAATACATATGAGTTTGTAATTGATATCAAAAGTTTTTGCAGTTCAAATTTACGACATTTGTTCCGCCCAAGCCCGCACGGTACCGCAAACCAGTTTTCGGGGCACCTAAAATGGGTTTTGCAGGATGTGTTTTTCCGAGAACTGCTAGAGATGCTCTAAAGGCTATAAACTAATCTCGGAAAAAAAATCTTGAAATTGTCCACCAACTGTTGTACCATGTCCGTGCACTGCAATGCAGCAGCAGTCACATGCAAATCGCTTGGTTGAAGCCACGAAAGATCCGTGTCCATCTCAAGTCGTGTTCTTTTGCCCTTGCCTCGGTGAGAAAACATCTCCAGATTTTCGTCCTCACGCAGCCTGCCGTTTTTGCCGATTGGCACGACCAGGAACAGTATGTTTCTGCAACTTGCAAGTGCATGCATGATGCATGGAATCTTTATCTCCGGATCAAATGGCGCCAGCTAGAGAACATGAACGGCCTGCAAGTTGTGTCGCGTGTCCCGGAGAGATTGGCTGCTGCGCATCTCATCCGTCAGTGTTTATTCTCCAGTGGACAGATATGCTCGAAACACTCTCAACTTGTGTCCCAAATTCGAAATGCTAACTTGTGTCTCAAAACACTCTGGACGGAAGTGTGCGAAGAACAGCTTCAGAATTTAGGACAATCCGAAGGAAAGGAACAAACAAATAAACCCAAGACAGTACAGAACATCCACATGTGACCGGCAACCCTGAGGAAATACATCCAATCTCTGTGTGCTGATGCTGGGCAAAGATTCTGTCAATTATTCGGTTCGCATCTCAAATTCTGATCCTGAGCTAGGGTATCGAAATAGACAGTGTGATGATGATTAGTTTAAGCGGCCCGTGTCACTCGAGCTGCCCAGGACTGGAGAAAATTTGTACTCTGTTGTACAGCTGCAGAGTCTCTTCCCGCAAAAAAAAAAAAAACAGTTGCAGAGTCTCTGTGACAAATTTGTGTGTAATAACAATTTTGGGAGGAATCAGGTAAAAAAACAATTTTGGGGGAAAATAAAATGGAGATCGCGCCGTCGTGGGCCGTTAGCAGAAGGACGTGCGGCAACTGCTACTGCGGCGATCTACCGGAACCGTCGGATCCAGAAACGAGTGGCCGAGATCGCGCGCCTCTCCTCTTCTTCCCCGTCCCCCCTCATTCCCACGCCGCTCTCGTTCCGTCATTCCACCCAATGCGGCCGTGAGTGTGAAAATCCACCCCTCTCGTTGCCCACGACCGCCGCGCCTGCTGCAGCCTAGCGCCGCCGCCGACGCCTCGCCCGCCCCCAACCCTCCATCTAGTTTTTCGAGGTACGAGCTTCCATCCATTCACATTCTCCAAGTCCACAAAGCTATACGTCGATTCCCTGGAGTGGATCATTCTTGATCTGCGAACAGCATGGTCAATTTTTTTGAGAGGAGAACGGCACGAGGTCCATAATAGATAACGCTCACTTGGATGGTAGGTTTGATGGGTCAGATGCTCTGTTGTTCTATATTGGTACGGTGACATGGTTGTACATTCAGTCATGCGTTCAGCGACAAGTGGAAGTATGTTTTAAATAAATACATACTCCCTAAGTTCCATAATTGCTGTTGTGCTTTTAGTTCGTCCAAAGTACAAATTTTTTTCTTTCAAGGATACTAAAAAGTACCCCATCCGTATCAAAATATAACGCATGTTTGCAGTTCAATTTCAACTGCAAAAACGTCTTATATTTTGGTACAGAGGTAGAGTAGTACATAGTTCTAGGTGCCATTCAAAATGATATATTTGGATCTATCGGCTGTCTTATACTCCCTCCGTTCCTAAATATTTGTCTTTCTAGAGATTTCAACAAGTGACTACATACAAAACGAAATGAGTGAATCTACACTCTAAAATATGTCTATATACATCCGTATGTGGTAGTCCATTTGAAATCTCTAAAAAGATAAATATTTAGGAACGGAGGGAGTAGATGTCTTGTATGTTTCATCTGCCACATTAGAGCTGGCAGTTTCGACATCAAACTGTCCGACCTGACTGATATCAGAATCTAAAGATTACATTTCGTGCTTTCCAGCTTAAAACTTTGGTGCTGTGAAACCAAGTCACTGGCTCTTTGCTATCTGCTCTTATATAGGGTTGTTTTATGGATGCAGGCGTTTGATGTTGTTCATCTAAGCCACAGGACGTCCACTCTGTTTGTTAATATCTAAGCACGCTTCTGACACGGAAAATGGCATTGCTTCTTCGCTTCAATCAACTGAGGAACAGCATATGGAGTAGTTGTCCTGCCAGGTTGCTTATGCCACATGCTGGATTGTCATCTGGAAAGTTGCCTGATCCAAAAAGCTATGAGAGGCGCCTTTTCTCAACAAGGGTTCAAGAGACAGCTAGTTTGGACAGAACATGTATTTCCGGAATTCAGCCATTAGAGTTTCAGCAGACTTCTGAACATGAGCAATCTGTGCCTCTTCTTATCTTTGATATTAAGACCACTGGTTTTCTCCAGAAGCGTAATAGAATCACTGAGTTTGCAGTCCATGATCTTTGGGCAGGAAAGAATAACACATTTGAAACTCTCCTTAATCCTGAGATGGATGTTCCTAACTACATTGCAGCTGTCAGTAACATCAACAATGATTTGGTCTGCCGACCTGATGTCCCGAGGTGTGTTTCTCTTCCAATGCATTCATGTTATTTCCAGTTCCACCACGACACCCCATCCCTTCACATTAGTCGGCGAGCCTGAATGTAAAGAAATTGTCACTAATTAGGATGCACTCGCACTCGCACGCCTGTATGCGTGCCCAACCTTTTCATTCCTCAACATGGTGCTGTCAGAAAGACCATATGGAAGTAAGTCTATTTGTCGTGTTTTGATAACCATCCATACTACTAGTATGGTAGGCGTTTCTAAGTCTTATTTTTAGGAATCTTGTGCACTTTGCAAGTTTTTAAAATGGAAATTTGGTTCTCTGTACGTCTGACTCTGTTAACACTGAACTTACTCTAAGTGTTATCTTAATCTGAATAATGTAGGTTCAGTGATGTACTTCCGTTACTACTGGCGTTTGTTCGAAGCCGCCAAACTCCTGGCAAACCAGTTATATGGGTTGCTCATAATGTAAAAAGATTTGATGGCCCTTTCCTGGCCCAAGAGTTTGATCGTTGTTCAGCTCAGATCCCTGAAGATTGGCTGTTTGTTGACACCTATTGCTTGGCAAGGAAATTGCCTAAGCTTCTGCCATCAGAAGGTACACCATCTTTACTCCAGGGCTGTTGGGTATAAAAACACTTCATATCATCGGGTTTAGGTGTAGCACTTTTGCTTGCAAGGGTGGTTTTCCATGTCTCACTTTTCGAAGTACAATTGTAGCTAAAACCTTGTTTTGGTAGTTCTTTCTTTTACTCCATGTAATTTGTAATGCAACTCCATTTCCCATGTTTGTGCTGTTATTTAGTATATTTACTTGTTGGCCTTTAGTTTTGTGAATGCGAAGACCATTTTTGTTGAAGTGGCTAAGTTTATTTGCTTTTGTCGTTATGTCGATATCATTTTTGCAGTCCCAGTTAGTTACGTAGCTTGTACCATTTGGTAAATCCACAACAGAAATAACCATAATTACAGAGTTTTACTGTTATCTGCAGATAAGAGACATCTCCATGACTTGGGGTCACTATGCAAACGCTATGGGATCTCTGTGGAAGGCCCTCCTCATAGAGCAATGCAAGAAGTGATGAAATTATGTCAAGTTTTCCAGAAAATGAGTTTTGATCTAAAACTGACATATGAAGGCCTAATGGATGAGGCCATCGAGGCTAGTTATTTCAGCAAGTTTCTTAAGTAAATAGTATTTGTTGTTTCCAGCTTCCTTGTTTTAGTGGTCAAATTTATTGGACTTTCCCCAATAGGATTAGCCTGTCCTTCACATTGCTGGATATTGTTGCCTTCGTTGTAGGATCTCAAGAATCATGACTTCTTTTTTGTTGAAAAATAGCTGCATTTGTCAGTCAAAGCCTCCGTTGAGCTTTATTGATGTGCTTTACTGTTTCAAACCTTATCGTTCCTGCCCACATCGACAGGCAAGTCAATTCAATTGGCCGCAACTCAAGTACTCATTTTTACCATATCTGCAACGTCCAAAGTAAATTATCCATTTCACCTGGAATGTTACACCCTCTATGGTTGTAATAAAAATAAGTACAGTTCATCTAGCAGCATACTACCAAATACATTCTGCTAAGAAATTCAAATCAAAATCAATAAATGCAGCTAAAAGCATGAGACCTGCTACTTTGGATAGCTTACAGGATTCTGGAGAAGGCCTTCCTGTTCTCGTTGAGCGTCCATGGATCTTCTACGCCGGAGGCGTAGTAGTCGTACACCATCTTCCGCAGCTTCTCCTTGGCGAGCTTCTTGTACGAACACATTCATGATTATATCCATGCTCCTGATCGAACAATTCATTGTCAGTTCGCAGTTCATCTGTCTGCCAAGCAGTGAAATAGATTCTCTGTTTTTTTTCTCTAAAGAGTGAAGACGCTTCAACATGAACTGAATATCGTCCGGATAGTTTGACAGGGAATATGAGAAATCAAGAAAGATAACAAGACATGAACAGATCAGGTGGCTGATATATCTGGAGAGGAGTTGATTAGCTGCAGAATATTTCCATGAATTCCTGATTTGGTATCAGTAGTTCGAGATGTTACTTTCGATTTTTGAATCAGTACTGACAAAATGAAACGGAACGATCCGACAGCCGGTCGAGAAAGAAACGCAAAATCACCCAGAGAGATCACAAGAAAGAGGAAGGAGGTGGAAAGTGCTACTCTAATCGCGAGCATAAATGCACTCGCATCAACAGTAAATTTCAAAAAAATAGTAAAAAGAATAAAAAATCTGAATGTTTTTGCGGTTGAACATCAACAAAATTTCCAACATTCTGCAAAATTTAGCCACGAAAAGACATCGAACATCAACAAATTTTCCAACATTCTGCCAAATTTAGCCTCGAAAAGACATCTGTGGAGGTGCATGTAAAAAAGAAAGTGCTCCAAAATGCGTCTTTTGAGTCCCGAATTTTGTTCTTTTGTACAGGCCTCCGCGGATGTCTTTTCAAAGTGAAATTTTACCGGACAATAGAACTTTTGTTGCTGTTCATACACAAACTTTCAGGAATTTTTATTTTTTGATACTATTTGTTTGGAATTTACTGCATTTGATGAGAGTAAAGGACCAGTAGGACTCACATGGCGAGGGGGAAACAGGAGCGGTGGACGGTGGACGCAGGCAGGTTGCATACACGAGGAGGGCTACGCGACGACGGTTCGTCCGTGTGTGCTGGAGCGGAAGCGGAACAAGGTAGGTACCGTGGTGACACCGGGGTGTGGTATTTAAAGGCTTTTTTGAGAGGGCCGTTTTGGCTCTGGAGAGCATATGCTCTCGGATGAACAGTAAATTCAAAATAAATAGTAAATAAATTTTAAAAATTCTGATTTTTTTTGTGTGGATGTTCATGATAGTCTAACAAGTGTGCTTGAAAAGTTTGTGCGAAACAGGATATCAGTGCTTCATCGGTGAAAAATTTAATTTAAGTGTAACATTTGGCGTTTGATTTGTTTTTTTCGCACAGGTCAAAATGCTTAAGTTTTTCCACTAAAAATTTGCAGGTAGCATTTGGGTGTGACAATGAACAAACTAAATTTTTTATATTATTTTTTTACATTTGCAAAAAAACATTTTTGATGGGCAGAAGCGTATGCTCCGAAGAGAGCCGAATTTGATTTCTGTTTTTTTAGCCGATGAATGTGGTTTGGTGAGACTGATGTCACTGTTCTGAACTCCTTCGGATGAGGCAGCCTACCTGTGTGCACGTGAGCATATGCCATGTAGTTTAGCTCAGAGGCATGTTGGCGTGGTCTTGAAAAAAGAAAAAGAGGCATGTTCGAAATGAGTGCAAGTGTTTACAGATCAATAATGGAAGGAAGATAATGATGGTATTGTTTGTGTCATTGTGCCTATGTACTTAAAGCAGATTCTAGCATGTAAACGTGATCGCCCTTTGTATTAGTTTTTGCCAGTATGATGTGTTTTTGCAGATTGAGATGATGGAATCTGATACTGGTATATCAGTCTCTTGAGATATGCCTCTTTCTTCATAAAATTCCATTAAAATGAATAGATTGCATTTACAAAGAAGTTAAGCCAAAGTGATAAATTTTACTCCTCCGTTTTTATTTACCCCGTATATTAGGTTTGTGTGAAGCCAGCCTTAAATACTTTCAACAAGTTTGTAGAAAAATAAATTAACGTATACACCACCAAATCAATACCACTAGATTCTCATTGCATATATTTTCACATCATAGAAATTTGTTACTGTAAATGTTCATATTATTTTCTACAAACTTGGTCAAACTTTATGCTACTGCTATATTATTTTGAGTGAATCAATATTTTTTTACTGTAAATATAATTGACCAACATGTAAAGCAACAAGATGCAAAACGATCTCCGTTTTTTATGCACGCGATGGCAACATTCTCTCCACTCTCGTGTATACTAGAAGTACCCATGTATTCACACAATATTCTTGTACTCTAGAAACCTTTAGCAATGTACTTGCAAGATACATACACTCTAAAAACAATCTATCAAGTTTTGCAGATATCTAGCGATCCTATGGAAAATGATGCGTAGAAACATATAAATGAGAGTGGAATCTATTGTAACAACATAATTTCTTAAACATCCTGAACTAAATGCAAAATTTTTGGTACAAAACTAGAAATTCTACTTAATGCTAGAAAATATATTTTTAGTGAAATATTGGAAGGGTAGAACAATATATTCTAACATACACGAGAGTGTTCAAATGGTTCATTATGCTTATTATACCAAAGAATATTCAAAATAATTTATTTAGTGAGGTACATAAATAGAAACAACATACTCCCTCCATCCAAATATATAGGGTATAATACATTTTTTGAGGTTCCCTTTGATCACGAGTTAGAGCAATATATGTGATGTGTGTGTGTTAGAAAAAGGTATATCATCAAATTCTTATGTGAAAGAAGTTTTCAATGACATAATTTTTATATGGCACATCTCATATATAATTAATATTATGAATGGTCAAAGAAACCTAAAAAACTTATCATTGTCCTATATATTTAGATGGATAGAGTGTCTTCAATAAACACGAAGTAAAAAATGTTCAATATAAATAAATAATAACATTTAACTCACCCTAGGAACGCAAAATAATAATATTTGGATTGTAATGGATAGTTATAGCGCCAACATGCGATCCTAGACTGATTGAGGATTTTGCAATCCTCGCTAAGGATAGAAGCACATATTAGGTTGGCCCCAACATGTGACTAATATTATACACACAAGTGTCACATGTTGGAAACAAGGTGGGCATCACAACAAATACCATACAAGAAGAGATGAGATGCAACATTTAACTTGGCCTACACTCACCACATCATAGAGGGGCAACAACAGAAGTATCATGGTCCACCATAACAATCATCATACAATAAGACATGATCCGGGTACGGATAAGAAGCAAACCTGGCCTAAGAGGCCCCAAATGAAATAAGAAAGACGTCCACCCCATCTAATCCCAGGTTGCCAACTGGGAACCCATTCTATGATTGTCGTTGAAGAAGAATAACTGTCACGTTAGAACATCGCTTTCCTGTGCATGCACATGTTGTTATTGTTGTGGTACCATGAGTCATTGAGACTCAACAATAACATTACTAAGGATATCAAGACTAACAATACTCAATGGGTTGGATATGGTTAAGTGGCGAGGTTGTAGTAAGCACTAAGCATTTGTAAGCCAACTATTCCTACGAGTACAAGAACAAGATGAGATAAATCTACACATAAGGGGGCACAACTAGAATGATCAATAAGTGACCCTGAACACCAACCTACCAGTCATTCATAACCCCACCGTGTTCTCCTCTTGATCCCAATCTCACAAGAAGAGACGACCACGACTACGCACACGGTTGGCAAGTTTTAGTTAATTTAATTTGAAGTTCTCTACAACTGGCTGTTATAAATTTCCAAGTAGTCGCGTAACCACGGGCATGACTTTCTGAAAGATTTAACACTGCAGGGGTGCTCCAACTCGTCCATTATAAATTATCGTAAGCATACCCATTCCTCCAAGTTCAAATAGTCTGAAAGAGCCCCACTAGATAGCCACGTGTGTTCGAGGAGCTCAGAAGTACAAAGTCCTCCACCTAGGGTAAAACTAGTCCAACAAGACCTCCCGATGAGTCAGCACCGGCTCTGAGCCACGCACACTCTATCCCCGGACGCATCTGTCTCGTCCAAACTTCCGATAAGCCAAGCCCGAGTTTCCCCAGGTGGCTACCGGCGGTTGACAATTTTGGACCAACACCCTCAGCACTAGTCCACCTTCTTATTTTGAATTAAGAATCCACAAGCTAACCAACCCCTATGTGTTAATTAATTATTAGTATTATTATGTGGGAATTTTTTTAAAATCAATGTTGGGCCTTGCTGAAAAAGTTCAACAGATAGGCGAAATGATTGGGGGGGGGGGCATAAACCCCACATACATTAGGAGTGTTGTAGGAACATAACACCGATATCACGGAAACTAGGGAGGCAAGATAGGAACGAAACACGAAGCGAAAGGCCAAGCCTTTCACCCTTTACCAAGTGTATAGATGGATTAATTTAGATAAGCATGATTGATAGGTCTCCAACATATCTATAATTATTTATTGTTTCATGCTATTATATTATCGATCTTCTATGTTTTATATACATTTACAAGCAATTATATATCATTTTTTGGGACTAACCTATTAACTTAGTGCCTAGTGTCAGTTGCTGTTTTTGCCTACTTTTGGTTTTTCAGAATATCAGTAACAAACGAAGTCCAAATGCCACGAAACTTTTTGGAGATCTTTTTTTGGACATAAGAGACCCTGGAAGCTTTGGGAGGGGAACTTTTGGAGATTTTTTCTGGACATAAGAGACCCTGGAAGCTTTGGGAGGGGATGAGAAGATGGAGCAGTGGCCCACGAGGCTCCGTTTGACCTAACTCCGCCTCTATATGTTGGGGAACGCAGTAATTTCAAAAAAAAATCCTACGATCATGCAAAATCTATATAGGAGATGCATAGCAACGAGAGGGGAGAGTGTGTCCATGATAACCCACAAGTGTAGGGGATCGCAACATCTTTCGAGGGTAGAGTATTCAACCCAAATTTATTGATTCGACACAAGGGGAGCCAAAGAATATTCTTAAGTATTAGCAGTTAAGTTGTCAATTCAACCACACCTGGATAACTTAGTATCTGCAACAAAGTATTTAGTAGCAAAGTAGTATGATAATAAAGGTAACAGTGGCAAAAGTAAAGACAATAGTTTTGTGGTAATTGTAACAATAGCAACGGAAAATTAAATAAGCGAAGCACAAGATGTGAAAAGCTCGTAGCCATTGGATCAGTGATGGATAATTATGTCGGATGCGATTCCTCATGTAATAGCTATAACATAGGGTGACACAAAACTAGCTCCAATTCATTAATGTAATGTAGGCATGTATTCCGAATATAGTCATACGTGCTTATGGAAAAGAACTTGCATGACATCTTTTGTCCTATCCTCCCGTGGCAGCGGGGTCCTAGTGGAAACTAAGGGATATTAAGGCCTCCTTTTAATAGAGAACCGGAACAAAGCATTAGCACATAGTGAATACATGAACTCCTCAAACTACGGTCATCACCGAGAAGTATCCCGATTATTGTCACTTCGGGGTTGTCGGATCATAACACATAATAGGTGACTATAGACTTGCAACATAGGATCAAGGACACACATATATTCATGAAAACATAATACGTTCAGATCTGAAATCATGGCACTCGGGCCCTAGTGACAAGCATTAAGCATAGCAAAGTCATAGCAACATCAATCTCAGAACATAGTGGATACTAGGGATCAAACCCTAACAAAAATAACTTGATTACATGGTAAATCTCATCCAACCCATCACCGTCCAGCAAGCCTACGATGGAATTACTCACGCACGGCGGTGAGCATCATGAAATTGGTGATCGAGGATGGTTGATGATGACGACGGCGATGAATCCCCCTCTCCGGAGCCCCGAACGGACTCTAGATCAGCCCTCCCGAGAGAGATTAGGGCTTGGCGGTGGCTCCGTATCGTAAAACGTGATGAAACTTTCTCTCTGATTTTTTCTCCGCGAAACGGAATATATGGAGTTGGAGTTGAGGTCGGTGGAGCGCCAGGGGGCCCACGAGACAG